>NC_092003.1:18217307-18377477 GCF_044704955.1 Pristiophorus japonicus
GCCATAAACAAACGCAATAATTAATCTCAACAATGAATCGACTTCCTAAGCGAGGTTTAGCAGGTACAGCCGCAGTGGAGGCAAAATGATTGTTTTGGAGGAAGTCTCAAAGAATGGGATGAACCTTGTTCAACACTTTGCAATGTTTCAGTGGGCGCAGATAGTCGATACTGTGTCGGGGGCAGTTGCTGGCTGCAAGGGGTAAATGAGGGAGGCTGAGATGGGCTGGGTTATCCTGAGCAAAGACTGCCGGGAAACTCAGGTGTTTGAGCATCCAGTGAGCACACGAAATGCACCAGGCTCTCGAGCCCTGACTGCTCAGTGTCCCTTGGCTCCATCAAGCCTGATTTTTTGCAACGGTTTAATTGTAAAAGAGGGTCTCAATGACGAGACTGAGGCCCGGTTCTCCCAGTTGGCAATAGGACAGTGTGGCTGCACCAGCAGCTTGGGGCCTCCTGTCTCTTAACGGTGAATGGGCCCCCGTGAGGGCTGGCGGCTGGTATTCCCAAAGCTCGGGCTCCCAATGTCCTTACAAGGCAGGTAAAGATCAGTGGCATCCAAAGGATGGGAGGTTCCGACAGCATAAATAGGGAGAGTGTTCCCTCTGGTGGGGTCTCAATAATTGTAGATTCGGCCTCACCTGGAGTATTGTGTTCAGTTTTGGTCTCCTAATCTGAGGAAGGACATTCTTGCTATTGAGGGAGTGCAGCGAAGGTTCACCAGACTGATTCCCGGGATGGCAGGATTGACATATGAAGAAAGACTGGATCGACTAGGCTGATATTCACTGGAATTTAGAAGAATGAGAGGGGATTTCATAGAAACATATAAAATTCTGACGGGACTGGACAGGTTAGATGCAGGAAGAATGTTACCGATGTTGGGGAAGTTCCGCACCAGAGGTCACAGTCTAAGGTTAAGGGGTAAGCCATTTAGGACCGAGATGAGGAGAAACTCCTTCACTCAGAAAATTGTGAACCTGTGGAAACATAGAAACATAGAAAATAGGTGCAGGAGTAGGCCATTCGGCATCTTCGAGCCTGCACCACCATTCAATAAGATCATGGCTGATCATTCACCTCCATGATCCTGCTTTCTCTCCATACCCTTGATCCCTTTAGCCGTAAGGGCCACATCTAACTCCCTCTTGAACATATGCAATGAACTGGCATCAACAACTCCACAGGTTAACAACTCTCTGAGTGAAGTTCTCCTCATCTCGGTCCTAAATGGCTTATCCCTTATCCTTAGACTGTGTCCCCTGGTTCTGGACATCCCCAACATCGGGAACATTCTTCCCGCATCTAACCTGTCCAGTCCCGTCAGAATTTTATATGTTTCTATGAGATCCCGTCTCATCCTTCTAAACTCCAGTGAATACAGGCCCAGTCGGTCCAGTCTCTCCTCATATGTCAGTCCTGCCATCCCGGAGAATCAGTCTGGTGAACCTTCGCTGTACTCCCTCAATAGCAAGAACGTCCTTCCTCAGATTAGGAGACCAAAACTGAACACAATATTCCAGGTGAGGCCTCACCAAGGCCCTGCACAACTGCAGTAAGACCTCCCTGCTCCTATACTCAAATCCCCTAGCTATGAAGGCCAACATACCATTTGCCTTCTTCACTGCCACTGTACCTGCATGCCAACTTTCAATGACTGATGTACCATGACACCCAAGTCTCGTTGCACCTCCCCTTTTCCTAATCTGCCACCATTCAGATAATGTTCTGCCTTCGTGTTTTTGCCACCAAAGTGGATAGCCTCACATTTATCCACATTATACTGCATCTGCCATACATTTGCCCACGTCAGCCTGCAGCCTCTTAGCATTCTCCTCACAGCTCACACCGCCACCCAGCTTTGTGTCATCTCCAAACTTGGAGATATTGCACTCAATTCCTTTATCTAAATCATTGATGTATATTGTAAATAGCTGGGGTCCCAGCACTGAGCCCTGCGGCACCCCACTAGTCACTGCCTGCCATTCTGAAAAGGACCCGTTAATCCCGACTCTCTGTTTCCTGTCTGCCAACCAGTTCTCTATCCACGTCAATACATTATCCCCAATACCATGTGCTTTAATTTTGCACACCAATCTCTTGTGTGGGACCTTGTCAAAAGCCTTTTGAAAGTCCAAATACACTACATCCACTGGTTCTCCCTTGTCCACTCTACTAGTTACATCCTCAAAAAATTCTAGAAGATTTGTGAAGCATGATTTCCCCTTCATAAATCCATGCTGACTTGGACGAATCCTGTCACTGCTTTCCAAATGCGCTGGTATTTCATCTTTAATAATTGATTCCAAGATTTTCCCCACTACTGATGTCAGGTTAACCGGTCTATAATTACCCGTTTTCTCTCTCCCTCCTTTTTTTAAAAAGTGCCGTTACATTAGCTACCCTCCAATCCATAGGAACTGATCCAGAGTCGATAGACTGTTGGAAAATGATCACCAATGCATCCACTATTTCTATGGGCACTTCCTTAAGTAAGTACTCTGGGATGTAGACTGCCAGGCCCTGGGGATTTATCAACCTTCAATCCCATCAATTTCCCTAAACAGAATTTCCTGCCTAAAAAGGATTTCCTTGAGCTCCTCCTTCTCACTGGACCCTCGGTCCCTTAGTATTTCCGGAAGGTTATTTGTGTCTTGCTTCGTGAAGACAGAACCAAAGTATTTGTTCAACTGGTCTGCCATTTCTTTGTTCCCCATTATAAATTCACCCGAATCTGACTGCAAGGGACCTACGTTTGTCTTCACTAATCTTTTTTCTCTTCCTATATCTATAGAAGCTTCTGCAGTCAGTTTTTATGTTCCCAGCAAGCTTCCTCTCATACTCTATTTTCCCCTCCTAATTAAACACTTAGTCCTCCTCTGCTGGATTCTAAATTTCTCCCAGTCCTCAGGTTTGCTGCTTTTTCTGGCCAATTTATATGCCTCTTCCTTGGATGTAACACTATCCTTATTTTCCCTTGTTAGCCATGGTTAAGCCACCTTCCCCGTTTTATTTTTACTTCAGACAGGGATTTACAATTGTTGAAGTTTATCCATGTGATCTTTAAATGTTTGCTATTGCCCATCCACTGTCAACCCTTTAAGTATCATTCGCCAGTCTATTCTAGCCAATTCAAGCCTCAAACCATCGAAGTTACCTTTCCTTAAGTTCAGGACCCTAGTCTCTCAATTAACTGTGTCACTCTCCATCTTAATAAAGAATTCTACCATATTATGGCCACACTTTCCCAAGAAGCCTCGCACAACAAGATTGCTAATTAGTCCTTTCTCATTACACATCACCCAGTGTCGGATGGCCAGCCCTCTAATTGGTTCCTCGACATATTGGTCTAGAAAACCATCCCTAATACACTTCAGGAAATCCTCCTCCATCATATTGCTACCAGTTTGGTTAGCCCAATCTATATATAGATTAAAGTCACCCATGATAACTGCTGCACCTTTTTTGCACACATTCCTAATTTCTTGTTTGATGCTGTCACCAACCTCACCACTACTGTTTCATGGTCTGTACACAACTCCCACTAGCGTTTTCTGCCCTTTGGTATTCCGCAGCTCCACCCATACAGATTCCACATCATCCAGGCTAATGTCCTTCCTTACTACCTTACTATTGCGTTAATTTCCTCTTTAACCAGCAATGCTACCCCACCTCCTTTTCCTTTCTGTCTATCCTTCCTGAATGTTGAATACATTGTTGAGTTCCCAGCCTTGATCACTCTGGAGCCATGTGTCTGTGATGCCAATTATATCATATTTGTTAATTGCTGCCTGTTAATT
Organism: Pristiophorus japonicus; assembly: GCF_044704955.1. Lineage (NCBI taxonomy): Eukaryota > Metazoa > Chordata > Chondrichthyes > Pristiophoridae > Pristiophorus > Pristiophorus japonicus. The sequence goes on from NC_092003.1 coordinate 18,221,107, forward strand.
CTCCACCACAGAAAGTTGTTGAGGCCAGTTTGTTAGATGTATTCAAAAGGGAGTTAGATGTGGCCCTTACGGCTAAAGGGATCAAGGGGTATGGAGAGAAAGCAGGAATGAGGTACTGAAGTTGCATGATCAGCCACGATCATATTGAATGGTAGTGCAGGCTCGAAGGGCCAAAAGCCCGACTTGTGCATCTATTTTCTCTGTTTCTATGTAAATCACGGGCGATAGATGTGGAGGGGTGATGAGGAGCAATGTTCTGACTGGGAGAGCTGTGGGGATCTGGAACACTCCCCCGAGACGGTGGTGGGCGCTGATTCCATCAATAATGTTCAACGGGAGTTGGACGAGTTCCTGAGGGCGAGGAGCTGACAGGGTTAGGGACAGAGAGTGGGGGGGGGGCTGTGGGACTGAGCACCACTGCTCTCTCACAGGCACGACGGGCCGAATGGCCTCCTCCTGTGCTGTGACTTTCTGTGATTCTCGGGGGAGAAATTCACTATCGCCCCGTTTGGAGAACTAACTTTTAGAAGTTTGAAAAGTTATCGGCAGGCGCTAACGATTTCAAACTTTAAAAAAATACGGCATTGTGCGCAAAGACGGAAGTGGAACGTGAAATCAAGCGCACCACTTCCTTCCTGGAGCGCAAGTCTGGGCCGGGCCGCGTTGAAAAGCTCCTTCCCTCCCTGAGAGGGAAGGGCCTTCGCTGCAGGCCTCTGCAAAATAAAAACAAGGTATCTGGAGCACGAGGCCAGCCGCGATCCGGCGCGATCAGCCCGATCAGCACTCGAGCAGAGTGTCGGGCTGATCGATCGCGGGCAGGAACCCGCACAAAAAGCTGAGAGAGAAAAGGCAAGCTTTTCTTTTACTGAGCTTGGCCGCCTCGCCTTTAACCGTCGCCCCGGTAACGACCCCCTGCACCGGTCGGTGTTTTCGCCCGTCGCAGGGAGCGGAAGGCAATTTTGGGGCTGGGGCGCTACCGGGGGCGATGCGCGCGGCGATGACGTCATGATCTCCGGGCGCAGGAGAGCGGGGGCCAAATGCCGCAGCGCCGTCGCTAAACGCCCGCCCGATATGGCAGGAGTCGATGTCATCACCGCGCCCGAGCAAAAGCCAATTGGCCCCCACTCCCCAATTTCAACCCCTCTGATTCTAAATGCAGTGCAAGGGAAGGACCCATCCTTCGTAGTGTGACCCACTGTTGTGTTGCACCTTCGAGGGAGAGCACAGTTCCCACAGCACCAGCCCCTTCTCTGCCACTGCCTGCCACTATTGTTCCACACGGGGGGGGGGGGGGGGAAAGTGGGCTGGAGACAGGGGGGGACGTGGTCCGGGCACGGAGGGGGGTGTGGTCCGGGCACGGAGGGGGGTGTGTTCCGGGCACGGAGGGGGGCGTGGTCCGGGCATGGAGGGGGGCGTGGTCCGGTCACGGAGGGGGGGGCGTGGTCCGGTCATGGAGGGGGAGGCGGTCCGGGCACGGAGGGGGACGTGGTCCGGGCATGGAGGGGTGCGTGGTCCGGGCAAGGAGGGGTGCGTGGTCCGGGCAAGGAGGGGTGCGTGGTCCGGGCAAGGAGGGGACGTGGTCCCGGCACGGAGGGGGGCATGGTCCGGTCACGGAGGGGGGCATGGTCCGGTCACGGAGGGGGGCGTGGTCCGGTCACGGAGGGGGGCGTGGTCCGGTCACGGAGGGGGAGGTAGTCCGGGCAAGGAGGGGGACCCGGTCCGGGGTGGGAGGGGGTACTGGTCTGGGGAGGGAGGGGGAAGTGGTCTGGAGAGGGAGTAGGTGTGGTCCGGGCACGGAGGGGTGTGTGGTCCGGGCACAGAGGGGGACGCGGTCCTGGCATGGAGGGGGACGCGGTCCTGGCACGGAGGGGGACGTGGCCATGGGACGGAGGTGGACGTGGTTCTGGCATGGAGTGGGACCTGGTCCCGGCACGGAGGGGGACGTGGTCATGGGATGGAGGTGGACCTGGTCCTGGGACAGAGGGGGACATGGTCCTGGGACAGAGGTGGACGTGGTCCTGGGACGGAGGTGTCGTGTCCCGGGACGGAGGGGGACGTGGTCCCGGAACGTAGGGGGACGTGGTCTGGGGAAGGAGGGGGATGTGACAGCTCGGCCCTGAGCACATAGTATGAAGCGGTAAAATGGGCGAAGCGGTCCCGGACACCGCTCCAAAACTGACGAAGGGCAATTTCCAAAATGGGGCTGCTGCGGTCAGAGGCCTTATCGGAAGGGGCAATTTCGGCCCCTAATTCTGTGCCTCTCATCATCATACCCAGTCCATCGAAATCGAGGAAGACTTGCTTCCACTCTAACAGTGAGTTCCCAGGTGACTGAACAGTCCAATACGGGAATTACAGTCTCTGTCACAGGTGGGACAGACAGTGGTTGAGGGAAGGGGAGGGTGGGACTGGTTTGCCGCACGCTCCTTCCGCTGTCTTGGCGACGAGACTCGAGGTGCTCAGCGCCCTCCCGGATGCTCTTCCTCCACTTAGGGCGGACTGGTCTTTGGCCAGGGACTCCCAGGTGTCGGTGGGGATGTTGCATTTTATCAGGGAGGCTTTGAGGGTGTCCTTTTAACGTTTCCTCTGCCCACCTGGGGCTCGCTTGCCGTGTAGGAGATCCAAGTAGAGCGCTTGCTTTGGGAGTCTCGTGTCTGGCATGCGGACAATGTGGCCTGCCCAGCGGAGCTGATCAAGTGTGGTCAGTGCTTCGATGCTGGGGATGTTGGCCTGGTCGAGGACGCTAACGTTGGTGCGTCTGTCCTCCCAGGGGATTTGCAGGATCTTGCGGAGACATCGCTGGTGGTATTTCTCCAGCGACTTGAGGTGTCTAATGTACATGGTCCATGTTTCTGAGCCATACAGGAGGGTGGGTATTACTACAGCCCTGTAGACTGTGCCCCTAGTCCGTGCATCATCAGCTTATGGCAAGAGCCTTTCTCTGTCTACCTTATGCAAACCCGTCATAATCTTGTACACCTCTCCTCGACCTCCTTTGCTCCAAGGAGAACAATCCCAGCATCTCCAACCTCACCTTGTAGCTAAAATCCCTCCTCCCTGGGAACCGTTCTGGTCAATCTCCTGGGCAGCCTCTCAAGGACCTTCACATCCTTCAGAAAGCATGGCGACCAGAACAGGACGCAATACTCCAGCTGGGGCCGAACCAGGGCTTCGTAAAGGTTCAGCCTAACTTCTCTGCTTTTGAACTCAATGGGCTAAACTTTCACCGTTCGGTTTCGGCGCTTTTCTCGGCGGTGCAGCTGTTTTTGGGAGAGAAACCGCCCGGCGGAGGTTTCCCCCGTAGTTTTTGAACGGCACGGCCCAAATCTGGAAACGCCCGCCGGGACCAAACCGCTGACGTGCACTGCCGAGAAAATCGCCCGGGCGCAAGTTTGGCCTCAACAGGAGCCCGTCCAGATCGGCGAGGGAACCGCCCTGTGAAAGCTGCTTCAACAGTGTGGTCGGTGAGTACTCTACAGATAAAGGTCAGTTAAAGATTCTTCACTTATTTATTTGTTTAATTGCAAAACGGCAATTAGGTGGGAATGTTTTTTAACATTTTTATTTTTAGTGAAATATTTTTTTACGTTTTCCCCCCCCCACTCTAGGCCCAACCGGAGCCTCGGACTAAATTTTTAAAAACATTTTAAGAACCGTCCGTTTCACTTAATTCCCCCTTAATCGCCGAGAAAACAGCCGAGAATACTGGTGCAAGATCCATTTTCTCGTCGGGGATTATTTTTTAACCTGATTATGGAAATTTGCGCCAGTGCTCATCATCATCATCATCACAGGCTGTCCCTCGAACAAGGCTGACTTGCTTCCACATGAGCTCACAGATGTTTCAATGCAGGACCCGATGTTCCAGTCCTGAACTCCATTTGATGGGGTGGAAGATGCCTGTGGGTGGATTTTTTTAACGTGGGGTGACCGTTGCACACCAGCCACCACACGGGCTTGACAGAGCGAGGTCTTGGTCCAGGGGCAAGGGTTAACCAGGACGACTGGAGAGCAGCTCTGCTGCACGGGCCCAGTGCGCTCACATATCGCACAGCGTGGGCTGGGCCCGTGCTGACCGTGGGCCCTCGGCTCTTCTGGGCCCCGTACCCTCATTCGCCGCACCACCGCCACGATCCCTTGCCGCTCCTCCGCCCCGATCACCGGTCGCGAGTCCGCCATGACCTTCCCGCTCCTCTGCTGTACCAGGGCCCCGCCGATGTTCCGGCCCTCGCTCCAAACGGCGACCTGGCTCCTGATGACATCACTTCGAACCCGTCGCACACTTGGAGCAGCTCGCGCTCGAAGCTGCAGTGACACGCTTCAGCTCTTTTTATAGCCCCAGCGTTACTTGCAAAACGTGAGCGGTTTCTCTGGGCGGGCAATGGGGCGTTGAGGGGTTCTGGGGAAAGTCGAGCTCTATGCCTCTCTTTAAGTAGCGAACGAGCTAGCGCTGTTTGCCAGCACCACACGCACACGATCGCTATCCCACTGCGCCTGCCTTTGTGCGAGAGCACAAGGCACTTTGAACTTTGCTCGCTTGCCAAGGAAGCAGCAGCAGCTGTCAGTGATGAGCAGTACACCTCATGCAGTGTTGCAGCAGACGCGCAGAGTACTGCAGCAGCCCCAACACAAGGCGGGCGCGGGAGAGTTCACAACTGCAGTGACTGGCACCATTGAGGCCGCTTTTCTTTTTTTAAACACGTTCTGTTAAAGAGGCACACGGGAATCCTGGGCTTTATAAATCGTGGCATCGAGTATAAAAGCAAGGAAGTTGCATAGAAACATAGAAAATAGGTGCAGGAGTAGGCCATTCGGCCCTTCGAGCCTGCACCATCATTCAATAAGATCATGGCTGATCATTCACCTCAGTACCCCTTTCCTGCTTTCTCTCCATACCCCTTGATCCCTTTAGCCGTAAGGGCCACATCTAACTTCCTTTTGAATATAATCCAACGAATTGGCCTCAACAACTTTCTGTGGCAGAGAATTCCACAGGTTCACCACTCTCTGAGTGAAGACATTTCTCCTCATCTCGGTCCTAAATGTCTTACCCCTTATCCTTAGACTGTGACCCCTGGTTTGGACTTCCCCAACAGCGGGAACATTCTTCCTGCATCTAACCTGTCCAATCCCGTTAGAATTTTATATGTTTCTATGAGATCCCCTCTCATTCTTATAAATTCCAGTGAATATAAGCCTAGTCGATCCAGTCTTTCTTCATATGTCAGTCCTGCCATCCCTGGAATCAGTCTGGTGAACCTTCGCTGTACTCCCTCAATAGCAAGAATGTCCTTCCTCAGATTAGGAGACACAATATTCAAGGTGTGGCCTCACCAAGGCCCTGTACAACTGCAGTAAGACCTCCCTGCTCCTATACTCAAATCCTCTCGCTATGAAGGCCAACATGCCATTTGCCTTCTTCACCGCCTGCTGTACCTGCATGCAACATTCAGTGACTGATGAACCATGACACCCACCTCTCCTTTTCCTAATCTGTCACCATTCAGATAATATTCTGTCTTCTTGTTTTTGCCACCAAAGTGGATAACCTCACATTTATCCACATTATCCTGCATCTGCCATGTATTTGCCCACTCACCTAACCTGTCCAAGTCACCCTGCAGCCTCTTAGCGTCCTCCTCACAGCTCACACCGCCACCCAGCTTAGTGTCATCTGCAAACTTGGAGATATTACACTCAATTCCTTCGTTTAAATCATTGATGTATATTGTTAATAGCTGGGGTCCCAGCACTGAACCTTGTGGTACCCCACTAGTCACTGCCTGCCATTCTGAAAAGGACATGTTTATTCCCACTCTGCTTCCTGTCTGCCAAACAGTTCTCTATCCACGTCAGTACAATACGCTGAATCTTTTATCACTCACTGGCTCGGCTCTATCTGGAGTACATTGAACATAAGAAATAGGAGCAGGAGTCGGCCATTCAGCCCCTCGAGCCTGCTCCGCCATTTAATAAGATCATGGCTGATCTGATCATGGACTCAGCTCCACTTCCCCGCCCGCTCCCCATAATCCTTTATCGGTTAAGAATCTGTCTATCTCGGTCTTAAATATATTCAATGTCCCAGCCTCCACAGCTCTCTGAGGCAGTGAATTCCACAGATTTACAACCCTCAGAGAGAAGAAATTCTGAGTATTGTGTCCAATTCTGGGCCCCGCATTTTTGGAGAGGGTGCAGAGGAGATTGACCAGAATGGTTCCAGGGATAAGGGAATTATGTTACATGGACAAGCTGGGATTGTTCTCCTTAGATCAAAGAAGGTTAAGGGGAGATTTGATGGAGATGTTCAAAATCATGAAGGTTTTGATGGAGTAGATCGGGGAGAACCTGTTCCCGGGGGCAGGAAGGTGGGTAACCAGAGGGACACAGATTGACGATAATCGGCGATGGAACCAGAGGGGGAGATGGGGAGAATGTTTTTATGCAGCGAGTTGTTGTGATCGGGAACGCGCTGCCTGAAAGGGCGGTGGGAGCAGATTCAATAGTGACTTTCAAAAAGGAATACTTGAATACAAAAGAAATTGAAGGGCTATGGAGGGGAGGGGGAGTGAGGCTAGCTCTTTCAAAGAGCCGCCACTGGCACAATGGGCTGAATGGCCTCCTTCTGTGCTGTGAGATCAGCCATGGTCTCATTGAATGGCGGGGCAGGCTCGAGGGGCCGAATGGCCGACTCCTGCTCCTATTTCTCATGTTCTTATTCTGTGATTCTGTTCTATGCGGGATGTTGGTGTTGCTGCAAATGTCGATATTTATTGCCCATCCCCCACGCGTTCAGTTGCACAGAGGCTGTCGCTGTGTCACCCGATACACACTGGGGGATGGTTTGGATTCAGAGTAACAATGGTCGGCACCCGACTGCTCCACTGCAAATCCAGCACAGAGCCCCGGGCTGAGCGCACAGGAGACAAACATAAGAACATACGAAATTGGAGCAGGAGTCGGCCATTCGGCCCCCCGAGCCTGCTCCGCCATTCAATAAGATCATGGCTGATCTGATCATGGACTCAGCTCCACTTCCCCGCCCGCTCCCCATAACCCTTGACTCCCTTATCGCTCAAAAATCTGTCTATCTCCACCTTAAATATATTCAATGACCCAGCCTCCACAGCTCTCTGGGGCAGAGAATTCCACAGATTTACAACCCTCTGAGAGAAGAAATTCCTCCTCATCTCAATTTTAAATGGGCGGCCCCTTATTCTAAGACTATGCCCCCCTAGTTCGAGTCTCCCCCATCAGTAGAAATATCCTCTCTGCATCCACCTTGTCGAGTCCCCTCATTATCTTATATGTTTCAATAAGATCACCTCTCATTCTTCTGAACTCCAATGTGTATAGGCCCAACCTACTCAACCTTTCCTCATAAGTCAACCCCCTCATCTCTGGAATGAACCGAGTGAACCTTCTCTGAACTGCCTCCAATGCAAGTATATCCTTCCTTAAATACGGAGACCAAAACTGTACGCAGTACTCCAGGTGTGGCCTCACCAATACCCTGTACAGTTGTAGCAGGACTTCTCTGCTTTTATACTCTATCCCCTTGCAATAAAGGGTTGAAGTTTGCAGTGCAGCTGGGACCTAGTCATGGAGTGCAGGGATAGTGCATCATCTTAAACCCAGAGCTTCTGGGTTATGACCTTTACCCCCTAGAAGGACAAGGGCAGCAGGCGCATGGGAACACCACCACCTCCACGTTCCCCTCCCAGTCACACACCATCCCAACTTGGAAATATATCGGCCGTTCCTTCATCGTCGCTGGGTCACAATCCTGGAACTCCCTCCCTAACAGCACTGTGAGAGCACCTTCACCACACGGACTGCAGCAGTTCAAGAAGGCGGCTCACCACCATCTGCTCAAGGGGCAATTAGGGATGGGCAATAAATGCTGGGCCTTGCCAGCGATGCCCACATTCCAGGAACAAATTTTTTTTAAAGTGACTCGAGGAGGACATTGCCACAGTGTAAGTGCGAGGAGTAAGACTGTGGGTGGTACCAGTCACCCAGGTGGGCTTTTATGACGATCTGCTACGATACTGAAGATTATTTTTAAATATTGTGCTTACCATCCTCATCTCCGGGGACCCCTAGAATTACCGCTCGAGTATCTTTTTAACCCTATTTATATCAAACTCCTCTCTTTTATTTTCCTGTGTGCTTTCTGTAGTTAGTGTTTAGTTGGGAATTTCTACTTGAGTTACTGTGTTCAAGCACACCGAGGGTTGCGAGTTGAGTTTGGGTAAAAAGGTTCCATCCTTTCCACGGGCCGATATATTTGTCCCCGGTGTTGTCCTGTTATTTCTTAAGTTCATCCATCATTCCTTATGAAGTTTGTCTTTTTGAAATCATTTAATTTGGTCCCAGTCCAGGAATCAATAAGGGTGTGCCAAGGGTGACTGTATCAGTGATCTGGGAGCACTGATCTTGTTTTATTGTGTGTTACAGGGGAGGGAAACAAGCCACGCGTTGTCCAAAGCACTCATATTCCCTCCGACAAGTTATGGCACTTGCCAACCCCAGAAATATTTACATCAAAAAGAAAGAAAGGGTTGGATTTATATAGCGCCTTTCACGACTGCCAAACGTCTCAAAGCACTTTACAGCCAATGAAGTACGTTTTGGAGTGTAGTCACTCTAGTAATGTGGGAAACACGGCAGGCAGTTTGCGCACAGCAAGCTCCCACACACAGCAACGTGATCATCTGGTTTTTTATTACGTTGATGGAGGGATAAATATTGGCCCCAATACACCGGGGAGAATTCCCCTGCTCTTCTTCCAATAGTGCCATGGGATCTTTTACATCCATCCGAGAGGGCAGACGGAGCCTCGGTTTAACGGCTCATCTGAAAGGCGGCACCTCCGACAGTGCAGCGCTCCCACAGTACCGTCCCTCTGACAGTGTGGTGCTCCCTCAGTACTGCCCCTCCAACAGTGCGGCTCTCCCTCAGTACCGTCCCTCTGACAGTGTGGTGCTCCCTCAGTACTGCCCCTCCAACATTGCGGCTCTCCCTCAGTACCGTCCCTCCGACAGTGCGGTGCTCCCTCAGTACTGCTCCTCCAACAGTGCGGTGCTCCCTCAGTACTGCCCCTCCGACAGTGCGGCGCTCCCTCAGTACTGCCCCTCCGACAGTGCGGCGCTCCCTCAGTACTGTGCTGGAGTGTTAGCCTAGATTTTTTTGTGCTCAAGTTCCTGGAGTGGGACTTGAACCCACAACCTTTGAACTCAGAGGCAAAAGTGTGATTCCCACTGAGCCACACTGACATATCCATTTGCATTCATATTGCGCCTTTAGGGTAGTAAAATGTCTCAAGATCCTTCACAGGAGCGATTATCAAACAAAATTTAACACCGAGCCACATAAGGACATATTAGTACAGGGGAGCAAAATCTTGGTCAAAGAGGGAGGTTTTAAGGAGGGTCCTAAAGTTGGAGAGAGAGGCGGAGAGGTTTAGGGAGGGAGTTCCAGAGCTTGGGGCCCAGGCAGCTGAAGGCACGGCTGCCAATGGTGGAGTGATGGAAATCAGGGATGCTCAAGAGGCCAGAATTGGAGGAGCGCAGAGATTTCGGGGGGTTGTGGGGCTGGAAGAGATTATAGAGATAGGGAGGGGATGAGGGCCATGGAGGGATTTGAAAACAAGAATGAGAATTTTAAGACCTCGGCATTGTTGGACCAGGGGCCAATGTCGGTCAGTGAGCACAGAGGGTGATGGGCGAGCGGGACTGGGTGCAAGTTAGGACAGCAAAGTTTTGGGTGAGGCCATGTTTACGGAGGGTGGAAGGTGGGAGGTTAGCCAGGAGAGCTATCTTATGCTGCTCTCCCCTTGAATTGTAGTAGCACAGTACTTCAGTGCCAAATCATAATATAAATACAATGCTGCTCTGACTCAGGAGCAAAGCAATGGTTAAAACTGGAAACCCACTGATAAAACTAAATAATCTTCAGCAGTGTATCTTTTAAGAAGCAAAAGGAAGACTTGTATTTATATAGCGACGTTCATGACTTCAAGACGTCCCAAAGCGCTTTACCGCCAGTACTTTAAAAGTGTAGTCACTGTTGTAATGTGGAAAACGGAGCAGCCATTTGTACACAGCAAGCTCCCACACACAACAATGTGATAATGACCTAGATAATTTGTTTTAGTGATATTGCTTGAGAGATAAATATTGGCCAGGACATCGGGGAGAACTCGCCTGCTTTTCTTCAAAATAGTGGCCATGGGATCTTTTACATCCACCTGGAAGAGTAGACGGGGCCTCAGTTTAACGCCTCATCTGAAAGACGGCACCTCCGACAGTGCGGCACTCCCTCAGTACCGCCCCTCCGACAGTGCGGCGCTCCCTCAGTACCGCCCCTCCGACAGTGCGCCGCTCCCTCAGTACTGTCCCTCCGACAGTGCAGCACTCCCTCAGTACTGTCCCTCCGACAGTGCGGTGCTCCCTCAGTACTGCCCCTCCGACAGTGCGGCGCTCCCTCAGTACTGCCCCTCCGACAGTGCGGCGCTCCCTCAGTACTGCCCCTCCGACAGTGCGGCGCTCCCTCAGTACTGCCCCTCCGACAGTGCGGCGCTCCCTCAGTACCGCCCCTCCGACAGTGTGGCGCTCCCTCAGTACTGCCCCTCCGACACTGTGGTGCTCCCTCAGTACTTCCCCTCTGAAAGTGCGGCGCTCCCTCAGTACTGTCCCTCTGACAGTGCGGCGCTCCCTCAGTACCGCCCCTCCGACAGTCCCTCAGTACCACCCCTCCGACAGTGCGGCACTCCCTCAGTACTGCCCCTCCGACAGTGCGGTGCTCCCTCAGTACTGCCCCTCCGACAGTGCGGTGCTCCCTCAGTACCGTCCCTCCGACAGTGCGGCGCTCTCTCAGTACTGCCCCTCCGACAGTGCGGTGCTCCCTCAGTACCGCCCCACCGACAGTGCGGCGCTCCCTCAGTACTGCCCCTCCGACAGTGCGGTGCTCCCTCAGTACCGCCCCTCCGACAGTGCGGTGCTCCCTCAGTACCGCCCCTCCGACAGTGCGGCGCTCCCTCAGTACTGCCCTGCGACAGTGCGGCGCTCCCTCAGTACTGTCCCTCCGACAGTGCAGTGCTCCCTCAGTACTGCCCCTCCGACAGTGCGGCGCTCCCTCAATACTGCCCTGCGACAGTGCGGCGCTCCCTCAGTACTGTCCCTCCGACAGTGCAGCACTCCCTCAGTACTGCACTGGGAGTGTTGGCCTGGATTGTGTGCTCATGGCCCTGGAGTGAGGCTTGAACCCACGACCTTGCGACTCAGGCGAGAGGCTGCCAGCTGAGCTGCAGCGGACAGCACACAGAGCAAAAGTCTACACTCAGGCTTGACACTGAGCTGGTCAGACCACACCCGTTCAATGACCGGACTGTAAAACGGAGTGTACTTCGCCACGGAGACAGAGGAAAGCTCTGAACCTCTTGCCCATTATCAGAGAGAGCAGCTATAAGGAAAGGCTGGAGAGGTTTAATCCTTACAGTGTGGCAAGAAGAGCATGAAGAAGCGAAGAGGAAGAGGAGAGAGGCTCACTGTGGGCTGGATTTACGGCTGCCCTGCGCTCAGTTTCTCGCCCCGGAACGGCGACAATGGCGGGGGTGAGGTGTTCCGGGCGGGCGGTCAGCCTCCAGCGCCCTGCGGTGATCCTCGGGTCGGGTTTAGCGGCGGTGCGGAGCCCGGAGGAGTTGCGCCCGGTGTGTGAAACGCCCCCCTGGGTCGCGACACCGGCGCGAGTTGTGACTCCCGTCCGCCCCGCAGCGCGCCCCGCAGCGAACGCCTGGGAAATCGGGGCGGTCCCACCATCCCGACAGCGGGGAGGTGAGTAATGGACTCCTGAGGTCAATGTGAGTGTTTATTCATTTCGTGTTATTTGTATTGTGGGGACGTGAGCAATGTTTGGGAATGTTTTTGTGGTTTCCTTTAGGTGCCTCCCCTCTCCCCCCCAGACGTCTCTGGGAGCGCTCCCGGTCTGGCCCTTTAGATCGGGAGTTTCCCGCCCTAACGCCCCACGAGAGAGGTGTACAACACCTCCCTTAGTGCTGCGCCCCCTGACTCAGGGCCCAGCTGCCCAATGTTACTGACTGAGGCGCTAACGGTCCCGGGCACTAACTGTATCGCCCCACCGCCATTACCGCCCCGAAATCATCACAGCCGAAAATCTGGCCCACTGACTATAATATTACACGGTAAGCTCATAATACTTCTTCGAAGTAAGTTAGCAAAGTAGGGCCAGGGGTTAGTGGCAAGTAAATGTAAAATGGTTAAATATCCAGGAATAAATCTTTACTGAAAGAGCAATAAATGCTGCAGTGCATCTGCCAGATAGGACAGCAGTCCCAGTAGGAGTCGTTCGAACCATAGCTAAAGGCCATCGTGTGGGAGTTGGGAAAGTACAGGCATCAGCGGCTCAGAGCTGAACCTTCTCAAGTCCCCCCACTTTAATTAGCTTCTTGCAATAACAACTTTAATTTATCTCGGAGCACCTTCAGGGTGGAAAACTTCCCAAGGCACTTTGCAACGATTAATAAGAGAAACGCAGCCATACGAGGTGGGGAGTCTTAGAAATCTTCACCAGAATCACCCCTGCTACCCCTCTCTTCCCCCCACTCCCCCCCGCCCCACCTTCAATTCCTCCTTCTTGTTTGGGGTCCCACTCTCTGGTTAAACATTGTCAGACAATCCATAACACGAGTAGCACTACAGAAATTGTTTTCAATCAGTGTTTACAAATCCCTCCATGGCCCTCGCCCCTCCCTATCTCTGTAACCTCCTCCAGCCCCACAAGGTTCTGAGATGTCTGCGCTCCTCCAATTCTGCCCTCCTGAGCATCCCCCGATTTCCATCGCTCCACCATCGGTGGCCGTGCCTTCAGCTGCCTGGGCCCCAAGCTCTGGAACTCCCTCCCTAAACCTCTCCGCCTCGCTCTCTCCTCCTTTATAGACGCTCCTTAACACCGACCTCTCTGACCGAGCTTTTGGTCACCTGTCCCTAATACCTCATGTGGATCGGCAGCAAATTTTTGTTTGATCATCTTAACACCGACCAAATTTCCCGCAGAGTGTGAGGCCGTGGAATTCACTTCCAGGATTAGTGGCTGAGGCAGAAACTGTACAGGGGTGTGAAGGACAAAGTGATGAAGGGACTTGGGAGCAGTAAATGTGACTGGCGCTATTTTTTCTTGTGGCGGGTAACCACCATCACGGGCTGGAGGGGTTGAATGGCCTGCTGTAATTCTGTGTATAAATAAGAAGGGTATGTACAATAATATGATAATCAGGTATCACTTCAATCAATCCAACATAAATTAGGAATGCTTATGAGCAAATAAGAACATAAGAAATAGGAGCAGGAGTCGGCCATTCGGCCCCTCGAGCCTGCTCCGCCATTTAATAAAAGCATGGTTGATCCGATCATGGACTCAGCTCCACTTCCCCGCCCGTTCGCCATGGAGCTTTCAAATCAAATTTGTCCGAGCAAACATGACTGGTATCTGGCCCGATGTGCTCAGGGCCTGAACAGGTGGTGGTCCAGCTTGGCTTAAATTCAACAATCGCCAGCCCCTTCGTTCAGGAGAGGAACCTTTGGTAAGGACTCAAACAAAAATGTGATTTTAAAAGAGGAAACTACAAAGGAATGCGAGGCCAATTAAAAATGAAGCTGAAGGTATTGCTGAAGGACATGCCAATGTGGAAGGGAAGTGAAATGTTTAAACCATAGCGTGGAACAGGCAGGATCAGTGGAGGCCCAGGGGAAATCGACAGAAGCTCGGCAAGCCATTCTTGAACTGAATGAACATTAAGCAATTAAAATGGAAATTATGAGGGGGGAAAAAAAACATACACACGGCGGACAGGGAGGGAGAGGAGGCGTAACCTAAGCAGACAATTACCAACACTGGTCCCGATATCGAGGGCAGGCTCAGCCGTACAACCCAGCAAGACCAGGGAGCTGGAGACCTACTGATCTCACCGGCCTATCGTAGGGCCGCATCCTCCCCACCCACCCGCCAATCAGGAGAGATCCCTCGAGAGAAAGACTTGCATTTATATAGCGCCTTTCACGACCACGGCACGACTCAAAGCACTTTACAGCCAATGAAGTAGTTTTGGAGTGTAGTCACTGTTGTAATGTGGGAAACGCGGCAGGCAATTTGCGCACAGCAAGCTCCCACACACAGCAATGTGATAATGACCCAGATCATCTGTTTTTTGTTATGTTGATTGAGGGATAAATATTGGTCCCAGATCACCGGGGAGAACTTCCCTGCTCTTCTTCAAAATAGTGCCATGGGATCTTTTATGTACACCTGAGGGAGCAGACGGGGCCTCGGTTTAACAGCTCACCCGAAAGACGGCCCCTCCGACAGTGCGGCGCTCCCTCAGTACTGCCCCTCCGACAGCGCGGCGCTCCTTCAGTACTGCCCCTCCGACAGTGCGGCGCTCCCTCAGTACTGCCCCTCCGACAGTGCGGCGCTCCCTCAGTACTGCCCCTCCGACAGTGCGGCGCTCCCTCAGTACTGCCCCTCCGACAGTGCGGCGCTCCCTCAGTACTGCCCCTCCGACAGTGCGGCGCTCTCTCAGCACTTACCCTCCGACAGTGCGGCGCTCCCTCAGTACTGCCCCTCCGACAGTGCGGCGCTCCCTCAGTACTGCCCCTCCGACAGTGCGGCGCTCCCTCAGTACTGCCCCTCCGACAATGCGGCGCTCCCTCAGTACTGCCCCTCCGACAGTGCGGCGCTCTCTCAGCACTTACCCTCCGACAGTGCGGCGCTCCCTCAGTACTGCCCCTCCGACAGTGCGGCGCTCCCTCAGTACTGCCCCTCCGACAGTGCGGCGCTCTCTCAGCACTTACCCTCCGACAGTGCGGCGCTCCCTCAGTACTGCCCCTCCGACAGTGCGGCGCTCCCTCAGTACTGCCCCTCCGACAGTGCGGCGCTCCCTCAGTACTGCCCCTCCGACAATGCGGCGCTCCCTCAGTACTGCCCCTCCGACAGTGCGGCGCTCCCTCAGTACTGCCCCTCTGACAGTGCGGCGCTCCCTCAGTACTGCCCCTCCGACAGTGCGGCGCTCCCTCAGTACTGCCCCTCCGACAGTGCGGCGCTCCCTCAGTACTGCCCCTCCGACAGTGCGGCGCTCCCTCAGTACTGCCCCTCCGACAGTGCGGCGCTCTCTCAGCACTTACCCTCCGACAGTGCGGCGCTCCCTCAGTACTGCCCCTCCGACAGTGCGGCGCTCCCTCAGTACTGCCCCTCCGACAATGCGGCGCTCTCTCAGCACTTACCCTCCGACAGTGCGGCGCTCCCTCAGTACTGCACTGGGGTGTCAGTCTAGACCTTCGTGCTCAAGTCCCTGGAGTGGGTCTTGAACCCACAACCTTCAGGGCCGAGTGTGCTGCCCACTAGCATCACGAGGCCGTGTCTAGGGACCCGTGGGGACAGACACTGACACCGGGAAAGAAGCAGTGGCTCTGGGCCACAATCAGGAAGTGGGGGAGGAGATTCATTGGGAGGGTGATCGGTGAGGAGTGGCTGATCGTGGGGGAGGCTGGAAATTGGGGGGTAGGGAGGAGGGGGTTCTGGGGTGGCGGAGGGGAGGGGGCTGATAAAATCAAGGCCACAGCTGAATCAGAGAGAAAGGAGGGGGAACGGTAGGAAGGGAGCAGAGATATACTTCGGTATGGTGTACTGCTCACTGGGAATAACGTGAGGCTCAACTATCTCCCAGGTTGCTGGAGGCAGTGCCTGGGAGATTCATCTTTTTTCCTGGGTGATTCCTGGACAATCTGGCTGGGTTGGCAACCGCGTGGACTGGTCAGACAACACAAGTACCGTGCACAGCTCTGGTCAGCGCACTACAGAAGGATGCCAGGCATTAAAGAGGCACAAAAACTTGCATTTATATAGCGCCCTTAATGGAGGAAAACATAAGAACATAAGAATTAGGAGCAGGAGTCGGCCATTCAGCCCCTCGAGCCTGCTCCGCCATTTAATAAGATCATGGCTGACCTTCACCCGATCCCCATATCCCTCGATTCCCCCAGACTCCAAAAATCTATCAATCTCAGCCTTGAATATACTCAAAGACTGAGCCTC
The DNA here is from genome assembly GCF_044704955.1 of Pristiophorus japonicus. Lineage (NCBI taxonomy): Eukaryota > Metazoa > Chordata > Chondrichthyes > Pristiophoridae > Pristiophorus > Pristiophorus japonicus. The sequence goes on from NC_092003.1 coordinate 18,237,217, forward strand.
CACAGCCCTCCGGGGCAGAGAATTCCAAAGATTCACCACCCTCTGAGTGAAGAAATTCCTCCTCATCTCAGTCCTAAATGGCCAACCCCTTATCCTGAGACTGTGACCCCTGGTTCTAGACTCCCCAGCCCGGGGGAAACATCCTCCCTGCATCTACCCTGTCAAGCCCCCTCAGAATCTTGTATGTTTCAATGAGATCACCTCTCATTCTTCTAAACTCCAGAGTATCGGCCTAGTCTACACAATCTCTCCTCATAGGACAGCCCTCTCACCCCTGGAATCAGTCTGGTGAACCTCCGCTGTACTGCCTCTAATGAGACCAAGACTGCGCGCAGTACTCCAGGTGTGGTCTCACCAAGGCCCTGTACAAAACGTCGCGAGGCGCTTCTCACAGGAGCGTTATCAGATGAAAAGTGACACTGAGCCACACAAGGAGATGTTAGGACAGGGCTTGGTCAGAAGAGGTCGGTTTTAAGGAGCTCCTAGAAGAAGGAGCGAGCTGGAGAGAATTGCAGAGTTTAGAGCCCCGGCAACAGAAGTCATGGCCGCCAACGGTGGAACGAAGGGATTGGGGCGGGTGGGTCAAAGGCCAGAGTTCACAATTGCCACATTAGGACTTCATACTGCGGCTTGTGGACCACCTGACCGCAGGCAGCGGAAGGAGCGTGCGGCAAACCAGTCCCACCCTCCCTTTCCCTCAACGACTATCTGTCCCACCTGTGACAGGGACTGTGGTTCTCGGATTGGACTGTTCAGCCACCTCAGGACTCATGTTTCGAGCGGAAGCAAGTCTTCCTCGATTGCGAGGGACTGCCTGTGATGATGATGATGTGAACCACTGTGGGACAATGAACTCAAGTGGTCAGTGAGGCAAGGGGGCCATTGGTCACGAGGAAGGGGGCAAGATTGACAGGCCAAACAATGAGTGGAAGTCCAGAGGAAGCAAGCAACAGCAAAAGGCTTGGTGAAACAGGCTGCTGGCATCTCCAGAGGGTGAACAATTCACACACAGGCTCTTGTTCACAAATTAAATGAACAGGAAAGAGAATGCTCTTTTGTGTTACATTGTTTTAAATGTACCACTCTGCACTCCCATCTGTGCAGTGTTATGAAGACGAGAACACTAATTATTTTTCCCCCCCTCTTTGCTGAACGCAGATACAAAGCTACCCTCTGAATATAATTAGCTAACAAGCAAGTGCTTCCAATTTAGGGATAATTAGTCACTTCACTGCCAGTACTATGAATGTGGGACTTTTAAATTAAGGAGTATTCATTTTATCCATGATCAACATTATGAACGAACCTGTTGGGAACAGATTTTTCTGTGATAAAAATCCCGCCAAGTGTGCCAATGAAACTTCGGTGATTGAATCACAGGAAGTCACAGCACAAGAGGAGGCCATTGGGCCCGCCGTGGCTGAGAAAGAGCAGTGGTGCTCAGTCCCACTCCCCCCTCCCTGCTCTCTGTCCCTCACCCTCAGGAACCCGTCCAACTCCCGTTGAACATTATTGTTAGAACCAGCTCCCGCCACCGTCTCGGGGGAAACGTTCCAGATCCCCACAGCTCTCCCAGTCAGAACATTTCTCCTCATCGCCCCTCCACATCTTTCGCCAGTGATTTTGAAGCTGCCACCTCTGGTTATTGATCCTCTCGTCAGAGGGGAAACCTCTATTGGGTCACTTCTTAGCCTTCTCTGTTCCAAGGAGAACAGCGCTAACTTCTCCAACCTCTCCTCGTAACTGAGGTCCCTCCTCCCTGGTACCATCCGGGTAAAACCCCTCTGTACCCTCTCTAAGGCCGTTACATCTGTCCTGGTGCGGTGCCCAGAATTACCCACAGTGCTCCAGCTGAGGCCTAACCAGTGATTTATAAAGTTCCAGCCTGATCGCTTTGCCTTTATATTCTATTCCTCTATTTATAAACCCAAGTGACCCACATGCTTGTTTAACCACCTCATCCTACCACCTTTAAGGATTTGTGTACATGGACACAAAGGCCTCTCTGCTCATCCATACTTTATAAAACCGTGCCATTTATAGTTTGCTGTCTTTCCATATCAGTCCTCCCAAGGTACATCACTTCACACCTCTCCGCATTGAACTGCATCTGCCACGCTTCAGCCCATTTCATCATCCTGTCTGTGTCATCCTTGTAATGTGTGTCCCGGTGAGTATGGCTCACAGGATGGTAGAGCTGTTGAGTTGGGAGTGGCTTAGCCAGTCACATGATGTTCACAAGACTCAATAAAACCCCGGCCAGTTGGATCTCGGTCATCCATGATGAGGTCTGCAGTTGTGAGCCTGGTGGATGAACTGGTAATGTGTCGTGTGATTGTTAAATCTTTTGCTAATAAACCAACTAGTTCTTAATCGCAATGTATTGCTTTAAATTCTTAAGCGAAGAACCCATGAAGCAAATACATTACAATCTGAAGTCTATAAACTATCCTCATCACTATCTAGTACTTTGCCAAGTCTTATTTCAGCTGCAAACTTTACAATGATGCTCCCTGCACCAGAGTCTAGGTCGCTTATAAACATGTGTCGCAAGCAAACTGGAACTGGATCTCCCAAAACCATGACAATTTCAGCAGTTTTATCATTCTCCTGCCTCTCTGGAGCCCCTGCGAACATTTGTCTCCCTCGTCAAAATACAGTACTGCCTGTAGCTGCAGGGGAACACAATACCACACCCGACAAAAAGATGATTCATTCTTCACGTTAATTGCCAAATCACAAAAAGGCCTGAGCGTGCTCTGCTCCGAGGATTCCCGCATTGTATCGGGGAAAACGCCAAGCAGTGCCGGATTGTATCGGGGAGAATGCAGAAGCTCGGTGAGAACCGAGGTCTTGCTACACATCTTGAAATGTCTGCCTGGCATTTCCTTGAGCTAAAATGGTGCCCAAAGTCTCGCAGCTCCCTGCAACGGCTGCATTGCAACATCTCCAGCACACTCAATAGATGATACTTCTTCGCTCTTGTGCAAATATCACTGTTTCCTTACTTACCTCCTTATCTCCACCCATCTCCCCCTGTATTCACTGCCTCGTGTCCTAACTCGCACCGAGTCCCAATCACCCATCACCCTCTGTGCTCACTGCCCCGTGTCCTAACTCACACTGAGTCCCAATCACCCATCACCCCCTGTGCTCACTGCCCCGTGTCCTAACTCGCACCGAGTCCCACTCACCCATCACCCCCCGTGCTCGCTGACCCCGTGTCCTAACTCACACTGAGTCCCACTCACCCATCACCCCCTGTGCTCGCTGCCCCGTGTCCTAACTCGCACCGAGTCCCGCTCACCCATTACCCCCTTTGCTCACTGTCCCATGTCCTAACTCGCACCAAGTCCCGCTCACCCATCACCCCCTGTGCTCGCTGCCAGGCATTGGCTCCCGGTTAAGAAACGCCTCGATTTCAATTGTAAAATTATCATTCTTGTTTTAAAATGCCTCCATTGCCTCGCCCCTCCCTATCTCTGTAATCTCCTCCAGCCCCACAACCCCCTGAGCTCTCTGCGCCCCTCAAATTCTTCCCCCTTGAGCATCGCTTATTATAATCGCTTCACCATTGCTGGCTGTGCCTTCTGTTGCCTATATAAGAACATAAGAAATAGGAGCAGGAGTCGGCCATTCGGCCCCTCAAGCCTGCTCCGCCATTCAATGAGATCATGGCTGATCTGATCATGGACTCAGCTCCACTTCCCCGCCCGCTTCCCATAACCCTTGACTCCCTTATCGCTTAAAAATCTGTCTATCTCCACCTTAAATATATTCAATGACCCAGCCTCCACAGCTCTCTGGGGCAGAGAATTCCACAGATCTACAACCCTCTGATGCTTCTCCTCCACTTTGAGTGGCCTCAGGCCGGGGATTCCCAAGAGTCGGTGGGGATGTTACATGTTTTCAGGGGGGCTTTGAGGGTGTTCTTGAAGCGTTTTCTCTGCCCACCTGGGGCTCGCTTGCCGTGACGTAGCTCGGAATAGAGTGCTTGTTTCGGGAGTCTACTATCGGGCATGCGGACAATGTGGTCCGTCCAGCCGAGCTGATCGAGCATGGACAGTGCCTCGATGATGGGGATGTTGGCCTGAGAGAGAACGCTGATGTTGGTGCATCTATCCTGCCAATGGATTAGCAGGATTTTACTCCACCAGCTCCAACAGGACTGACATATGAGGAGAGACTGGATCAACTGGGCCTGTATTCACTGGAGTTTAAAAGGATGAGAGGGGCTCTCATAGAAACATATAAAATTCTGATGGGACTGGACAGGTTAGATGCGGGAAGAATGTTCCCGATGTTGGGGAAGTCCAGAACCAGGGGTCACTGTCCAAGGATAAGGGGTAAGCCATTTAGGACTGAGATGAGGAGAAACTTCTTCAGTCAGAGAGTGGTTAACCTGTGGAATTCCCTGCCGCAGAGAGTTGTTGAGGCCAGTTCATTGGATATATTCAAGAGGGAGTTAGATATGGCCCTTACAGCTAAGGGGATCTAGGGGTGCAAGAAAGGGGTTCTGAGGTGAATGATCAGCCATGATCTTATTAAATGGTGGTGCAGGCTCGAAGGGCCGAATGGCCTACTCCTGCACCTATTTTCTATGTTTCTAACATGGTTACAGAATGTGCTCCTTTGAAGTGCATTGCTGGGGAAAATGTACGACTTGAGTCCATTTTCAATGAGAAACATATCTATTATTGAGCCTGAAGCACTCCTGCTTAATATTTAATGTATTGAGTTAGCATTTTACTCCATCTTGATTTCAATCTTTGTATTTAACAAACAAAACTAAAGGAAGTTCGGCCAGATGGGAAAAATTGTATTAATGTTTGCTGAATATATAATCTATAGGTCGCTCACAGACATGAGCCAGTAACAATCACCAAGGTTGCTCATATAATCCAATAATCTTATAAACGATAACTGGGACCAAACACATTATCAAACCAATTTATTCAATCAATTCTCTGTCGGAGAACTCTCAAAGCATCTGAAAGCTGGCTTGCCCTGCACAATCCTCTCCCATTATATGATCCCATCCTGGTATCTGTGACACAAATACTTCCCTGTGGATTTTAACATTGATTTCTCTGCCTATTAATTTATGGAAGGTCTTTACGTCTGTGCACAGTTCATCAGCTGTCGTGCAATATAAACTCCGTTATCCCCCTTGGCAATGGGTGCTGGCAATTTAAACGGCTCGTGCTGTCATTCCAGCCTCCTCCCAGGTGGAGGCGCTGTAGTGTCACGACGGGAAAGAGGGCGTAACTAAGAAAGAATTTGCATTTATATGGCGCCTGTTGTAACCTCGGGAAGTTGCACATGCTTCACCAGCCAACGAAATACTTCTGAAGTGTAGTCAATGCTTTAACAGAGCAAGCGATTTGCACACAACAAGCTCCCACAAACAGCAATGAAATCAATGGTTGAGGGGTAAATATAGGGCAGGACACTGGGGGAGAACTTCTTTCCTTTCCTTTGATGGGAAATTTTCCACCTCCTCAAAAAGAGAGCCCAGTGCTCATACAGTCCAGCGCTCCCTCGGCCTGGATTGAGTGCTCAAGTCCCTGGAGTGGGACTTGAGCCCACAATCCTCTGACTCAGCGAAGGCCAGGATTGGAGGAGCGCAGAGATCTCAAGAGCACTGTTGGACTGGAGTGGCCCACTTTACCGCAAGCTGGTAAACTAGTGCTGAGGGAGTACCGCACTGTCGAAGGGGCAGTACTGAGAGAGCGCCGCACTGTCGGAGGGGCAGTACTGAGGGAGCGCCGCACTGTCGGAGGGGCAGTACTGAGGGAGCGCCGCACTGTCGGAGGGGCAGTACTGAGGGAGCGCCGCACTGTCGGAGGGGCAGTACTGAGGGAGCGCCGCACTGTCGGAGGGGCAGTACTGAGGGAGCGCCGCACTGTCGGAGGGGCGGTACTGAGGGAGCGCCGCACTGTCAGAGGGGCGGTACTGAGGGAACGCTGCACTGTCGGAGGGGCAGTACTGAGGGAACGTCGCGCTGTCGGAGGGTAACCGGTGTGTAACTTTGCTGTGTGCAGATTGACTCCCGGGTTTGCCTAAATAACAAGACCAGCAACAAGCTCTCAGATTCAGTTTCCATCCTTGGACCAGCTAGTAGAGTAAGGAAGCAGGGTGGTTATGGGGTTAATACATTTCAAGTGATGCAACAGTAAACCCAAAACCCCTTTGATAATATTGCGAGCGGCCCTGATACGATGGCCATTTGATCAGAGCAAGAGGTCTATTGATCAAGGACAGTAAGGCTAGATAGTGAGGTTTTGGTCATGCAAAGATGGATCTGCATAGTGATTCACTGGGTTGCCTATGAATTATGTGGAGTTGCATATTGATTAAGTGTGTTTGCATATTGATTAAAAGGGTTGCAAATGTATTAAGTGGGTTTGCATTTTAATTAAATGATGGTGCATATTGATTAAGTGGGGTTGCATGTTAACTAAGATGGATTGCATATAATTAGGCTGGGTTGCATGTTAATTAAATAAGGTGCCTGCAAAGTCAAAGGATCAATTGAAGCAGGACATGATGGTGGAACCACTGAGCCTGGAGCACAGGGTGAACACACAATGTGGCAAGATGGGAGACAGGATAGCAGCTGGGAGAAAGATTGAACGCACTGTGGGCAGTGGAAGGACTCACACAGGGCTAACGCCCTCCACCCAGATGAGCGGGTTAATACCGCTTTGATTATTCCTCAGCACTTTTCCGTATCAATAAATTCATCCCACAGCCAACGTAAGCTCACCGCACCGTTTGGCGGGGGTGGGGGGGGGCAACATTATTCCTGCTGGAGGAGACTGGTAACAGGGTCCAGAGGCTCCTTGATTCTGACCCAGCTACACCTCTCATTACCCAGCCTCGCGGCAGCACACGAACCTCTGGTTATGCGTCTTTTAAGATGAAGTGGGGTAACAGGGCACTTAGACAATAATAATAGGATTGGGCAGAGTCAACACCATGTTTGACAAATCTATTAAGAGTTTTTTAAGGTTGTAACGAGCAGAATAGATAAGGGGGAACCAGTGGATGTGGTGTATTTGGATTTTCAGAAGGCATTTGATAAGGTGCCCCACAAGAGGTTATTAAACAAAATTAGGGCTCATGGGATTGGGGGTAATATATCAGCATGGATTGAGGATTGGTTAACGGACAGAAAACAGAGAGTAGGAATAAACGGGTCATTTTTAGGTGGGGTAACTAGTGGGGTACCGCAAGGATCAGTGCTGGGCCCCAGCTATTCACAAAATATCAATGATTTGGATGAGGGGACCAAATGTACATATCCAAGTTTGCTGATGATACAAAGCTCGGTGGGAATGTAAGTTGTGAGGAGGATGCAGAGAGGCTTCAAGGGGGTACAGACAGGCTGAGGGAGTGGGCAAGAACATGGCAAATGGAATATAATGTGGAGAAATGTGAAGTTAGCCACTTTGGTAGGAAAAATAGAAAAGCAGAGTATTTTTTAAACGGTGAGAGATTGGGAAGTGTTGGTGTTCAGAGGGACCTGGGGGTCCTTGTACACCAATCACTGAAAGTTAACCTGCAGGTACAGCAAGTGATTAAAGCAAATGGTATGTTGGGGTTTATTACAGGAGGATTTGAGTATAAGAGTAAAGACGTCTTACTGCAATTATATAGGGCCCTGGTGAGACCATACCTGGAGTATTGTGCACAGTTTGGGTCTCCTTACCTAAGGAAGGATATACTTGCCATTGAGGGAGTGCAACGAAGGTTCACCAGACTGATTCCTGGGATAGGGGGATTGTCCTATGAGGAGAGATTGAGGAGACTAGGCCTATATTCTCTTGAGTTTAGAAGAATGACAGGTGATCTCATTGAAACACACACAATTCTTACAGGGCTTGATAGGGTAGATGCAGGGAGGATGTTTCCCCCGGGCTGGGGAGTCTAGAACCAGGGGTCACACAGTCTCAGGATAAGGGGTCGGCCATTTAGAAGAAATGTCTTCACTCAGAGGGTGGTGAATTTTTGGAATTCTCTGCCCCAGAGGGCTGTGGAGGCTCAATCTTTCAGTATATTTAAGGCTGAGATCGATAGATTTTTGAATATTCAGGGAATCGAGGGATATGGGGATCGAGCGGGAAAGTGGAGTTGAGGTCGAAGATCAGCCGTGACCGTACTGAATGGCGGAGCAGGCTCGAGGGGCCGAATGGCCGACTCCTGCTCCTATTTCTTATGTTCTTACGAGTGGAGTCCACATCTGGGGGCTGTGATGTGCCACCACCTCCATGGATTTCAGGTTAAACAAACCCCCTTAGCCCCCCCCAAGAACAGACAGTACGTACATCGGACCTGCAATATGCAAGGCAGTTGTGCAGCAAAGCAGCTGTTGAGACAAAATCCTCGAGATTTCCAGACGCTGGATGATCGCAGCCCCCAGTTTGATTTGCATAAATTGCCTGGCATTAGCATAAGCACTCTCGATGCTATTTAGCAGGAAAAGTGCCGTAATTACGAGACAGAAGCTGTCGATGGGCAAGAGGAGAGATCTGCTAAGCAGTGTTAACACTCAGCCCAGTGTCCTCTCGGCGAGTAAAGGCTAATTTCACAATAAATCCAGAAGCACCGAGGTAAAAGGACTTCCATCCAAATGTCAGTGTCACTGAATCCCCTGGAATTATTCATGTAAACATTTTAGCAGTCATAATTACGATTGATATCCACTCTGTGGAGCTGAATTGCATTATGCCGTCACTAACACCCCTCTAGGCTTCGGATTTGACACTTGAGAAAGATTAGATGCATATCCAGTGTCATTTGAAGAAATAAAATGGATTCCCCCAGCCCAAAAGACAGACCAATTCAAAACATTGAATATAACGATAGTTAGTGGCTCAAGAACTCCCCATTGAATTCTATAGTGCAATGATCACTGTGTTGCATTTGGTCAAATATCTCATTAAGAAAAGGGGATGGAAGTGGGTGGGGGGAGTGAGTCTTGAGTGCGAGAGGCAACACCCAGGGCTGCATTCTCTCAAACGAGAAGATTGAGGAGGAATGGCCGTCCATTGTAATAAAAGGATTGGCTCAATAAACAGAGACAATCAGCACCCAAGCAAAGTGTTATTGAAATGTGAAATACTTTACACCGCAAGTGGCGATCAATACTAAGCCATTTATAGTATTCTGAAAGGTTCTGGATAATTGCCCAATGACAAGGATGATGGAATGGGAAGTAGGCAGGGAAACGAGGCAGTGTGAAGTATTGCATTCAGTTCCAGGCACTAAACTTCAGGAACGATATATTGGCCTTGGATTGGGTACATCAATGGTCCACGAGAATGATACCGGGATTTAAAGGGTTAAAGTACAAGGGACGGCTGTATAGAGCAGGCTTGTATTCCCTTGAGCTTAGAAGATTCAGTGGTGATCAGATTGAGGTGTTGAAGATGATGGGATAGACCGAGAGAAACCATTTCCTCTGGTGGGGACAGTCCAGAACAAGTGGGCGTCATCTTAAAATCAGAGCCCGGCCGTTCAGGAGTGATGTCAGGAAGTACTTCACACAAAGGGTGCTGGGAATCTGCAACTCTCTGCCCCCCACCCCCCACCCCCCGCCCCCGCCCCCCCAAAATGTTGCAGATGCTGGGTGGCCAATTGGAGCTTTCCCGAGGGTGATAGATCGTACTGAATGGCGGAACAGGTTCGAGGGGCTGAGTGGCCTCCTCCTGTTGCTACGTTTCTGCGGAGGTGAGCAGAGGTGGAGATCTGTACCAGGGGATCAGGCAGAGTGTGAGAGAGAAAGGGTTTTACAGGGGACAAGGGCATCAAAGGCCAGGCGGAGGTCAGGGAGCGACTGAGCAGTCCCACAGCCGGAGTAGCGGCAAACAGAGGGGAGTGTGAACACGCCGTTGTGAATTGGGGAGAGTTTTTCCAGGGGAGGAAGTGGTGCTGGAAGGGGGGGGGGAAGGAGGGTTTGAGCCCACAGCTTCTGACTTACAGTTGAGAGTGCTACCACTGAGTCAAGGCTGACACTTCTTAATAAGGGCAGGATATATGGATCTGGCAAAACTAAGTGCAACTATAAACATCTGCACGAGAACAGATGTCTGTCTCACCAAATGTGTCTGTCTGGGATGCTTAGCACTAGATCAATACGGTATCAATCGGCAAGCAACGAACCTTTGTGTGATCAACTGCCCGTGTCCTAACTCGCACCCAGTCCCGCTCACCCATCATCATCATCATCATCATCATCATTATAGGCAGTCCCTCGGAATCGAGGAAGACTTGCTTCCACTCTAACAGTGAGTTCTCAGGTGACTGAACAGTCCAATATGGGAATTACAGTCTCTGTCACAGGTGGGACAGACAGTGGTTGAGGGAAGGGGAGGGTGGGAATGGTTTGCCGCACGCTCCTTCCGCTGCCTGCGCTTGCTTTCTGCACGCTCTCAGCGACGAGACTCGAGGTGCTCAGCGCCCTCCCGGATCCACTTCCTCCACTTAGGGCGGACTGGTCTTTGGCCAGGGACTCCCAGGTGTCGGTGGGGATGTTGCACTTTATCAGGGAGGCTTTGAGGGTGTCCCTGTAACGTTTCCTCTGTCCACCTGGGGCTCGCTTGCCATGAAGGAGTTCCGAGTAAAGTGCTTACTTTGGGAGTCTCGTGTCTGGCATGCAAACTATGTGGCCTGCCCAGCGGAGCTGATCAAGTGTGGTCAGTTCTGCAATGCTGGGGATGTTGGCCTGATCGAGGATGCTAATGTTGGTGCGTCTGCCCTCCCAGGGGATCTGCAGGATCTGGCAGAGACAAGTGCGCCAGTGCAGCCTTCGGCCGCCTGAGGAAAAGAGTGTTTGAAGACCAGGACCTCAAATCTGCCACCAAGCTATGGTCTGCAGGGCACCCATCACCCCTGTGCTCTAACTCGCACCAAGTCCCGCTCACCCATCACCCCTTGTGCTCGCTGCCCCATGTCCTAACTCGCACCGAGTCCCACTCACTCATCACCCGCTGTGCTCACTGCCCCATGTCCTAACTCACACCGAGTATCGCTCACTCATCACCCGCTGTGCTCACTGCCCTGTGTCATAACTCGCACTGAGTCCTGCTCACCCATCACCCCCTGTGCTCACTGCCCTGTGTCCTAACTCGCACTGAGTCCTGCTCACCCATCAACCCCTGGCTCGCTGCCCCGTGTCCTAACTCGCACCAAGTCCTGCTCACCCATCACCCCCTGTGCTCGCTGCCCCGTGTCATAACTCGCACTGAGTCCTGCTCACTCATCACCCCCTGTGCTCGCTGCCCCGTGTCATAACTCGCACTGAGTCCTGCTCACTCATCACCCGCTGTGCTCACTGCCCTGTGTCCTAACTCGCACTGAGTCCTGCTCACCCATCAACCCCTGGCTCGCTGCCCCGTGTCCTAACTCGCACCAAGTCCTGCTCACCCATCACCCCCTGTGCTCACTGCCCCGTGTCCTAACTCGCACTGAGCCCTGCTCACCCATCACCCCCTGTGCTCACTGCCCCGTGTCCTAACTCGCACTGAGTCCTGCTCACCCATCAACCCCTGGCTCGCTGCCCCGTGTCCTAACTCGCACCAAGTCCTGCTCACCCATCACCCCCTGTGCTCACTGCCCCGTGTCCGAACTCGCACCGAGTCCCGCTCACTCATCACCCGCTGTGCTCACTGCCCTGTGTCCTAACTCGCACGCACTGAGTCCCACTCACCCATCACCCCCTGTGCTCACTGCCCTGTGTCCTAACTCGCACCGAGTCCCGCTCACCCATCACCCCCTGGCTCGCTGCCCCGTGTCCTAACTCGCACTGAGTCCTGCTCACCCATCAACCCCTGGCTCGCTGCCCCGTGTCCTAACTCGCACCAAGTCCTGCTCACCCATCACCCCCTGTGCTCACTGCCCCGTGTCCTAACTCGCACTGAGTCCTGCTCACCCATCACCCCCTGTGCTCGCTGTCCCATGTCCTAACTCGCACAGAGTCCCGCTCACTCATCACCCGCTGTGCTCGCTGCCCCATGTCCTAACTCACACCGAGTCTCGCTCACCCATCACCCGCTGTGCTCACTGCCCCGTGTCCTAACTCGCACTGAGTCCTGCTCACCCATCACCCCTTGTGCTCGTTGCCCCATGTCCTAACTCGCACTGAGTCCTGCTCACCCATCAACCCCTGTGCTCACTTCCCCGTGTCCTAACTCGCACCGAGTCCCGCTCACTCATCACCCGCTGTGCTCACTGCCCTGTGTCCTAACTCGCACGCACTGAGTCCCACTCACCCATCCCCCCCTGTGCTCACTGCCCTGTGTCCTAACTCGCACCGAGTCCCGCTCACCCATCACCCCCTGGCTCGCTGCCCCGTGTCCTAACTCGCACCAAGTCCTGCTCACCCATCACCCCCTGTGCTCACTGCCCCGTGTCCTAACTCGCACTGAGCCCTGCTCACCCATCACCCCCTGTGCTCACTGCCCCGTGTCCTAACTCGCACTGAGTCCTGCTCACCCATCAACCCCTGGCTCGCTGCCCCGTGTCCTAACTCGCACCAAGTCCTGCTCACCCATCACCCCCTGTGCTCACTGCCCCGTGTCCTAACTCGCACCAAGTCCTGCTCACCCATCACCCCCTGTGCTCACTGCCCCGTGTCCTAACTCGCACTGAGTCCTGCTCACCCATCAAACCCTGGCTCGCTGCCCCGTGTCCTAACTCGCACCAAGTCCTGCTCACCCATCACCCCCTGTGCTCGCTGTCCCATGTCCTAACTCGCACCGAGTCCCGCTCACTCATCACCCGCTGTGCTCGCTGCCCCATGTCCTAACTCACACCGAGTCTCGCTCACCCATCACCCGCTGTGCTCACTGCCCCGTGTCCTAACTCGCACTGAGTCCTGCTCACCCATCACCCCTTGTGCTCGTTGCCCCATGTCCTAACTCGCACTGAGTCCTGCTCACCCATCAACCCCTGTGCTCGCTTCCCCGTGTCCTAACTCGCACCGAGTCCCGCTCACTCATCACCCGCTGTGCTCACTGCCCTGTGTCCTAACTCGCACGCACTGAGTCCCACTCACCCATCACCCCCTGTGCTCACTGCCCTGTGTCCTAACTCGCACCGAGTCCCGCTCACCCATCACCCCCTGGCTCGCTGCCCCGTGTCCTAACTCGCACCAAGTACTGCTCACCCATCACCCCCTGTGCTCACTGCCCCGTGTCCTAACTCGCACTGAGCCCTGCTCACCCATCACCCCCTGTGCTCACTGCCCCGTGTCCTAACTCGCACTGAGTCCTGCTCACCCATCAACCCCTGGCTCGCTGCCCCGTGTCCTAACTCGCACCAAGTCCTGCTCACCCATCACCCCCTGTGCTCACTGCCCCGTGTCCTAACTCGCACCAAGTCCTGCTCACCCATCACCCCCTGTGCTCACTGCCCCGTGTCCTAACTCGCACTGAGTCCTGCTCACCCATCAACCCCTGGCTCGCTGCCCCGTGTCCTAACTCGCACCAAGTCCTGCTCACCCATCACCCCCTGTGCTCACTGCCCCGTGTCCTAACTCGCACTGAGTCCTGCTCACCCATCACCCCCTGTGCTCCCTGCCCCGTGTCCTAACTCGCACTGAGTCCTGCTCACCCATCACCCCCTGTGCTCGCTGCCCCGTGTCATAACTCGCACTGAGTCCTGCTCACCCATCACCCCCTGTGCTCACTGCCCCGTGTCCTAACTCGCACTGAGTCCTGCTCACCCATCACCCCCTGTGCTCACTGCCCCGTGTCCTAACTCGCACTGAGTCCTGCTCACCCATCACCCCCTGTGCTCGCTGTCCCGTGTCCTAACTCGCACTGAGTCCTGCTCACCCATCACCCCTTGTGCTCACTGCCCCGTGTCCTAACTCGCACTGAGTCCTGCTCACCCATCACCCCTTGTGCTCACTGCCCCGTGTCCTAACTCGCACCAAGTCCTGCTCACCCATCACCCCCTGTGCTCACTGCCCCGTGTCCTAACTCGCACTGAGTCCTGCTCACCCATCACCCCCTGTGCTCACTGCCCCGTGTCCTAACTCGCACTGAGTCCTGCTCACCCATCACCCCCTGTGCTCGCTGCCCCGTGTCATAACTCGCACTGAGTCCTGCTCACCCATCACCCCCTGTGCTCACTGCCCCGTGTCCTAACTCGCACTGAGTCCTGCTCACCCATCACCCCCTGTGCTCACTGCCCCGTGTCCTAACTCGCACTGAGTCCTGCTCACCCATCACCCCCTGTGCTCACTGCCCCGTGTCCTAACTCGCACCAAGTCCTGCTCACCCATCACCCCCTGTGCTCACTGCCCCGTGTCCTAACTCGCACTGAGTCCTGCTCACCCATCACCCCCTGTGCTCACTGCCCCGTGTCCTAACCCGCACTGAGTCCTGCTCACCCATCACCCTCTGTGCTCGCTGTCCCGTGTCCTAACTCGCACTGAGTCCTGCTCACCCATCACCCCTTGTGCTCACTGCCCCGTGTCCTAACTCGCACTGAGTCCTGCTCACCCATCACCCCTTGTGCTCACTGCCCCGTGTCCTAACTCGCACCAAGTCCTGCTCACCCATCACCCCCTGTGCTCACTGCCCCGTGTCCTAACTCGCACTGAGTCCTGCTCACCCATCACCCCCTGTGCTCACTGCCCCGTGTCCTAACTCGCACTGAGTCCTGCTCACCCATCACCCCCTGTGCTCGCTGCCCCGTGTCATAACTCGCACTGAGTCCTGCTCACCCATCACCCCCTGTGCTCACTGCCCCGTGTCCTAACTCGCACTGAGTCCTGCTCACCCATCACCCCCTGTGCTCACTGCCCCGTGTCCTAACTCGCACCAAGTCCTGCTCACCCATCACCCCCTGTGCTCACTGCCCCGTGTCCTAACTCGCACTGAGTCCTGCTCACCCATCACCCCCTGTGCTCGCTGCCCCGTGTCATAACTCGCACTGAGTCCTGCTCACCCATCACCCCCTGTGCTCACTGCCCCGTGTCCTAACTCGCACTGAGTCCTGCTCACCCATCACCCCCTGTGCTCACTGCCCCGTGTCCTAACTCGCACTGAGTCCTGCTCACCCATCACCCCTTGTGCTCACTGCCCCGTGTCCTAACTCGCACTGAGTCCTGCTCACCCATCACCCCTTGTGCTCACTGCCCCGTGTCCTAACTCGCACTGAGTCCTGCTCACCCATCAACCCCTAGCTCGCTGACCTACATTGGATCCCGGTTAAGCAACGCCTCGATTTCAAAATTCTCATCCTTGTTTACAAGTCCCTCCATGGCCCTCACCCCCTCCCTATCTCTGTAACCTCCTCTGGCAACCACAACCCCCTGAGATCTCTGCGCTCCTCCAATTCTGCCCTCTTGAGCATCCCCGATTTCCATCACTCCACCATCGGTGGCCGTGCCTTCAGCTGCCTGGTCCCCAAGCTCTGGAACTCCCTCCCCAAACCTCTCTGCCTCTCTCTCCAACTTTAGGACCCTCCTTAAAACCTCCCTCTTTGACCAAGCCTGTCCTAATAACGTTAACTCTGTTTCTCTCCCCACAGATGCTGCCTGACCCGCTGGGATTTCCAGCATTTTCTGTTTTTAGTTGGGATTCCAGCATCCGCAGTATTTAGCTTTTGTACCAATATCTCCTTATGTGGCCCGGTGTCAGATTTTGTCTGGTAATGCTCCTGTGAAGCACCTTTGGTCGTTTCAGTGGGGTAAAGGTGCTGTATTAGTCGAAGTTGTTGTTGGAAAGGGGCAACCCCGACACGCTCCATCATACCTACAGTCTTACAGCTCTGCCTGCCTTTTTGGGCTGCTTTGTGCTTCTGTTAATAAAGAGATTTTTACATCAATCATCATCGCAGAGCTCAATGTCATCTCAAAACAACCCCGAGCATGAAAACTGTACACATACACGGACTCGCAAGCCACGTGCCTTCAGGCAGGTCAATTAATTTTAATGTCACATTTGCTTGTAAGACACTGGAAGAGACAGAATTTGCACAAAAGTCCCCGAGACCCATTCTCCGACGTGGGCAAACTACACTATGGGCTTGTAGGACCCTTGGTGTCCATCAGACAAAGCATTGAGCCACAGTGAGCTGCTCCCTCGTCTGCGAGCCCAGTAGCTGCATCAATATCGAGACATGAGAATAGCAACGATTCAGTGCTGGCTTTCCCTCCAACTTCTTCAGTCGCCATTTCCCTGCCCACTTGGCACATTGATGGGGCCGGGGGAAGGGGCCGAAGGCCCGGGGTGAATTAAGCAAGGGTGGCAAGGTGGGCTTCACCCACAGTGCCCGGCCCCTCCTTGCAGTTTTGTTGCTATTCGAAGGCTGCAGAATGAGGCGTGGTTAGGGTACACCCCCGTACCGTGCTCCCCACTGGCCCCCAGCTCTGGGCACACCAGCACCTTGTGGCACTACTCCTGTTCATTGCTGGAAGTAGCAGAGCTGTCCCTTCCCTTCGCAGAGACTGGCGACAGAAACTGCTGCACAATGGGCTCCGGCTTCTATCCCCACACCCCAATACCAGGGCCCTAGCCCCCCGAAATACCAGGGATCTAACCCCCCCCCGCAATACCAGCACCCTAACCCCTCCCCCAATACCAGGGCCCTAACCCCCCCCCCCCAATACCAAGGCCCTAACCCCCTCCCCCCCAATACCAGGGCACTAACCCCGCCCCCCCCCCCGCAATACCAGGGCCCTATCCGCCGCCCCCCAATACCAGGGCACTAACCCCCCCCCCCCCCCCCACCAATACCAGGGCCCTATCCACCTCCCCCCCCCAATACCAGGGTCCTATCCGCCTCCCCCCAATACCAGGGCACTAACCCCCCCCCCCAAATACCAGGGCCCGAACCCCCTCCCCCCCACCAATACCAGGGCCCTAACCCCCAATCCCCCGCAATACCAGGGCACTAACCCCGCCCCCCCCCCCCCGCAATACCAGGGCCCTATCCGCCTCCCCCCAATACTAGGGCACTAACCCCCCCCCCCCCCAATACCAGGGCACTAACCTCCCCCCCAATACCAGGGCCCTATCCGCCCCCCCCAATACCAGGGCACTAACCACCCCCCCCCCCGCAATACCAGGGCACTAACTCCCAACCCCTCAGTACCAGGGCCCTAACCCGCCCCCCGCAATTCCAGGGCCCTATCCCCCCATCCCAATACCAGGACCCTAGCCCCCCCCCCCAATACCAGGGCCCTAGCCCCTCCAATACCAGGGCCCTAACCCCCCCCAATACCAGGGTCCTATCCCCCCCGCCCCCCAAATACCAGGGTCCTAGCCCCCCACCCCAGTACCAGGAGCCTAGCCCCCCCGCACAACCAGGGTCCGAGCTCCCCCCATACCAGGGCCCTAGCCCCCCCAATACCAGGACCCTAGCCCCCCCCCCACAATACGAGGGCCCTAGCCCCCCCCCAATATCAGGGCCCCACCCCCCCCTCAATACCAGGGTCCTAGCCCCCTCCAATACCAGGGTCCCACCCCCCCTCAATACCAGGTTCCTAGCCCCCCCCCCAATACCAGGGCCCTAGCCCCCCCCAATACCAGGGCCCTAGCCCCCCCCCAATACCAGGGCCCGAGCCCCCCCCAATACCAGGGCCCTAGCCCCCCTCCAATACCAGGGCCCTAGCCCCCCCCAATACCAGGGCCCTATCCCCCCCGCCCCCCAATACCAGGGTCCTAGCCCCCCCCAATACCAGGGCCCTAGCCCCCCCCCAATACCAGGGCCCTAGCCCCCCCCAATACCAGGGCCCTAGCCTCCCCCAATACCAGGGCCCTATCCCCCCCGCCCCCCAATACCAGGGTCCTAGCCCCCCCTCCCAATACCAGGGCCCTAGCCCCCCCCCCCCCAATACCAGGACCCTAGGCCCCCCCCCCAATACCAGGGCCCTATCCCCCCCGCCCCCCAATACTAGGGCCCTACCCCCCCCAATACCAGGACCCTAGCCCCCCCCCAATACCAGGGCCCTAGCCCCCCCCCAAATATCAGCCCCCCCCCCCCAATATCAGGGCCCTAGCCCCCCCCCCCAATACCAGGGTCCTAGCCCCCCCCCCAATACCAGGGTCCCACCCCCCCCGCAATACCAGGGCCATAGCCCCCCCCAATATCAGGGCCCCACCCCCCCAATACCAGAGTCCCACCCCCCCCCCAATACCAGGGCCCTATCCCCCCCCCCCCATATCAGGGCCCCACCCCCCCAATACCAGAGTCCCACCCCCCCCAATACCAGAGTCCCACCCCCCCCCCCCCAATACCAGGGCCCTATCCCCCCCCCCAATATCAGGGCCCTATCCCCTCCCCCCAATATCAGGGCCCTATTCCCCCCCCAATACCAGGACCCTAGCCCCCCCCTCCAATACCAGGGCCCTATGCCCCCCCAATACCAGGGCCCTATTTCCCCCCCCCCCCAATACCAGGGCCCTA
The DNA here is from genome assembly GCF_044704955.1 of Pristiophorus japonicus. Classification (NCBI taxonomy): domain Eukaryota; kingdom Metazoa; phylum Chordata; class Chondrichthyes; family Pristiophoridae; genus Pristiophorus; species Pristiophorus japonicus. The sequence goes on from NC_092003.1 coordinate 18,255,643, forward strand.
TTCCCCCCCCTCCAATACCAGGGCCCTATTCCCCCCCCAATACCAGGGCCCTATTTCCCCCCCCCAATACCAGGGCCCTATGCCCCCCCAATACCAGGGCCCTATTCCCCCCACAATACCAGGGCCCTATTCCCCCCCCCAATACCAGGGCCCTATTCCCCCCACAATACCAGGGCCCTATGCCTCCCCAATACCAGGGCCCTATTCCCCCCACAATACCAGGGCCCTATTCCCCCCCCCAATACCAGGGCCCTATTCCCCCCACAATACCAGGGCCCTATTCCCCCCCCCCAATACCAGGGCCCTATTCCCCCCACAATACCAGGGCCCTATGCCTCCCCACCGCTGCCCTCTATTGCCACCGGGTAATCCCGGAGAGTGAGGGTTGTACACGGTGGTACTGCTGCCTCCCGGCGTGCTTCAATGGTCAACTGGCGTTGCCCTCTCCAGTTAGCTCCCATCGGGACCCACATCCCAACACTCCACCGCGACTTCAACCTACTCCCGATAACTCACAAGCCGCTGCTCCCTGTGCTGCAGAATGTAAATGATCCAATCATTTAAATTACCACAGCAAAGAAAAAAACTTTGCACCATCAGATAATTTGAATCAAGAGACTGTGAATTGAGAAGGCTCGGCTGCAGACTTGAAAGTGGGCCGAGGTGACCCGGGGGTGACCGTCTCTCTGATAGCTCTCCCTTCGCGGGAGCTTTGATTTCACACTTTGCACAGAATGTGATTCATCTCCTGGGGCCATACCCTCGCTGAACAGCCTTCGTCTCTCTCTCTCTGTGTGACGACTCAATCACCACAGGCCTTTTGATGGCTCAATGAATTTATTTATTTAAAAAATGTTACCAAACTAATTTGTCTCTCGCACATATCCTCTTACTGCTACACCTTCTTCCGAATCCTTTCTGGATCTACTAAGAACATAAGAAATAGGAGCAGGAGTCAGCCATTCGGCCCCTCGAGCCTGCTCCGCCATTCAATAAGATCAGGTTGATCTGATCATGGACTCAGCTCCACTTCCCCGCCCGCTCCCCATAACCCTTCACTCCCTTATCGCTCAAAAATCTGTCTATCTCCACCTTAAGTATATTCAATGACCCAGCCTCCACAGCTCTCTGGGGCAGAGAATTCCACAGATTTACAACCCTCCGAGAGAAGAAATTTCTCCTCATCTCAGTTTTAAATGGGTGGTCCCTTATTCGAAGACTATGTCCCCTAGTTTTAGTTTCCCCGATGAGTGGATACATCCTCTCTGCATCCACCTTGTCGAGCCCCCTCATTATGTCATCTGTTTCAATAAGATCACCTCTCATTCTTCTGAACTCCAATGTGTGGGTCTCGCAGTCTCGCACATTACAGCAGTGACTACACTCCTACAGTACTTCATTGGCTGTGAAGCTCCTTGAGATGTCCGGAGGTCATGCAGGGCGCTATATAAATGCAAGTCTTTCATTCTTCTCCGATCTAAAGTTGAACTCCGGCTGCGAAAGTTGCCTTCACTCAAGCCAAGAACTTCCTTCCCTCCCAACAACTCTCGATAAAGGTGCAAACCCTGCCGATAGTTGAACCCTTGTTGAGCAAACCTGGAGCTCGTTGTTCCTGAAAGGCTGTGGTTGTATGTGTGGGGGTGGTGGGGCTTTGGGGTCAATTGACATTTTCAAGATTGAAATCAATAGATGTTTGTTATATTTAATCGAGGTGTTGCACATGATATGGGGTTTTGATGGAGTAGATGGGGAGCAACTGTTCCCGGGGGGCAGGAGGGTGGGTAACCAGAGGGACACAGATTGACGATGGAACCAGAGGGGGAGATGAGGAGAATGTTTTTACGCAGCGAGTTGTTGTGATCGGGAACGCGCTGCCTGAAAGGGCGGTGGGAGCAGATTCAATAGTGACTTTCAAACAGGGAATTGGATAAATAGTTGAAAAGGCAAACTATATAGGGCTGTGGGGAAAGCGCAGGGGGGAGTGGGACTGATTGGATCGCTCTGTCACAGAGCCGGCACAGGCTCGATGGGCCCAATGGCCTCCCCCTGTGCTGTATTACTCTAAAGTAGGGCTGCATTTTCGGTTTGTTGCTGCCTTTGTTAGCGCCCCGGGTCATCATCATCATAGGCAGTCCCTCGTAACGAGGATGACTTGCTTCCACGCCGAAAAGGGATGAGTTCTCAGGTGTTTCAATGAAGGACCTAATATTCCGGACCCCGAACTACATCTTGAAGGATGGAAGATGCCTGTGTGTGGATTGTTTTAACGTGGGGTGACCGTTGCATACCAGCCACCACACGGGCTTGACAGAGCGAGGTCTTGGTCCAGTGGCAAGGGTTAACCAGGACGACTGGAGACCAGCTCTGCTGCACGGACCTAGTGCGCTCACATATCGCACAGTGTGGGCTGGGCCCGTGCTGCCCCTGGGCCCCGTGCTGACCCTGGGCCCTCGGCTCTCCTGGGCCCCGTGCTGACCCTGGGCCCCGTGCTGACCCTGGGCCCTCGGCTCTCCTGGGCCTGTGCCGCCCCTGGGCCCCGTGCTGCCCCTGGGCCCCTGGACCCTCGGCTTTCCTGGGACTGTGCCGTCCCTGGGCCCCGTGCTGCCCCAGGGCCCCTGGGCCCTCGGCTCTCCTGGGCCTGTGCTGCCCCTGGGCCTGTGCTGCCCCTGGGCCCCGCCTGGATTAATGCCGCAACAGAGGCGCGAGCTAATTTCCACCCCTATGATTCTATGCGTGATACGGAGCACAGGTGGGTGAATAGAGTTAAGGTGCAGATCAGTCATGATCTGATCGAATGGCAGGACAGGCTTGAGGGACTGAATGGATCCTGCTCCCATCCACACAGCTCCACTTCTGACAGATTTAGGAGACAAATGTTGAATTTCCACGACGCACGATCCCAGCACTCACGCCGGAGGGGGCTAGCGAACCCGCGTGGGACCGGCAAGCACTTGGTTCACAGGAGGGAAACTCCGGCGTGGGTTATGTCCCGGTGTGGGGTGTGTCCCGGTGTGGGGTGTGTCCCGGCTTACGTCCTGGTGTGGGGTCTGTCCCGGTGTGGGGTCTGTCCCGGTGTGGGGTGTGTCCCGGCTTACATCCCGGTGTGGGGTCTGTCCCGGCTTACGTCCCGGTGTGGGGTCTGTCCCGGTGTGGTGTGTGTCCCGGTGTGGGGTCTGTCCCGGTGTGGGGCACGTCCCGATTTATCCAATTCCCCGTTTGAAAGTTATGATTGAATCTGCTCCCACCGCCCTTTCAGGCAGCGCGTTCCCGATCACAACAACTCGCTGCGTAAAAACATTCTCCCCATCTCCCCCTCTGGTTCCATCGCCGATTACCGTCAATCTGTGTCCCTCTGGTTACCGACCCTCCTGCCCCAGGAACAGTTGCTCCTCATCTACTCCATCAAAACCCTTCATGATTTTGAACACCTCGATTAAATCACCCCTTAACCTTCTCTGCTCCACGGAGAACAACTCCAGCTTCTGGGATTTACGAGGATGTTGCCGGGACTGGAGAATTTTGGCCATGAGGAAAGATTGGATAGGTTGTTTTCTTTGGAACAGAGGAGGCTGAGGGAAGACGTGATTGAGGTGTATAAAATTATGAGGGGCCTGGATAGAGTGGATAGGACGAACCTATTTCCCTTGGCAGAGGGGTCAACAACCAGGGGGCACAGATTTAAAGTAATTGGGGGGAGGTTTCGAGGGGATTTGAGGGGAAATGTCTTCGCCCAGAGGGTGGTGGGGGTCTGGAACTCACTGCCTGAAAGGGTGGTAGAGGCAGAAACCCTCACCACATTTAAAAAGTACTTGGATGTGCACTTGTAACCTACAGGGCTACGGACCGAGAGCTGGAAAGTGGGATTAGGCTGGGTAGCATGGTCTCCTTCCATGCTGTAAATTTCTGTGATTCTCTCGTCTCTCCACACAACTGAAGTCTCTCATCCCTGGTACTTAGTAAATCACTTCGGCACCCTCTCCAAAGCACTGACCCTCCTGTCAGTGGAAACAGACTCTCCCGATTAACTCTCTCAAATCCCAGGATGGGGCCTCCTCTGTGCCTGTGCTTCACTCTGGAGCAGGAAGTGAATCCGGCCGTCAGATAGGGCACTGGAAACCTCTGCTTATGGTCAGGGCTCAACGTATGTGGGTCCTGGCGTCCATTTCTGAAACTATCACATGGTAACACCTCTTACTCCTATGTCAGCCGTGGCTCAGTGGGCAGCACACTCGCCTCTGAGTCAGCGGGTCGTGGGTTCGAGTCCCACTCCAGGGACTAGAGCACAAAAATCTAGGCTGACACTCCAATGCAGTACTGAGGGAGCACCGCACTGTCAGAGGGGCAGTACTGAGGGAGCGCCGCACTGTCGGAGGGGCAGTACTGAGGGAGCGCCGCACTGTCGGAGGGGCAGTACTGAGGGAGCGCCGCACTGTCGGAGGGGCAGTACTGAGGGAGCGCAGCACTGTCGGAGGGGCAGTACTGAGGGAGCGCCGCACTGTCAGAGGGGCGGTACTAAGGGAGCGCCGCACTGTCGGAGGGGCGGTACTGAGGGAGCGCCGCACTGTTGGAGGTACCGTCTTTTGGATGAGACGTTAAACCGAGGTCCCGTCTGCCCTCTCAGGTGAAAGTAAAGATCCCACGGCACTATTTTGAAGAAGAGCAGGGGAGTTCTCAGCGGTGTCCTGGGGCCAATATTTATCCCTCAACCAGCGAAACAAAACAGATGATTTGGGTCATTATCACATTGCTGTTTGTGGCAGCTTGCTGTGCGCAAATTGGCTGCTGCGTTTCCCACATTACAACAGTGACTGCACTCCAAAATACTGCATTGGCTGTAACACGCTTTGAGAGGTCCGGTGGTCGTGAAAGGCGCTATATAAATGCATGTCTTTCTTCTTTCTACTGAACATCACACGAGTGGTTAATGTAAGAAATGGGTCTGACGTTGCTGCTTTGAAACCCTTGGCGTCCGTTTATTTACAGCAAAGAAAATCAACAGAAAGCTGACACAAGACTGAAGACGTATTGATGACTGTGCACCACCTCACACCACAGATATAATGCCTTGGTTACCTGTCTGAAGTGAAAAAACATTTGCGCTTAGCAATTTACAGCAGATTGCTATTTCTTGAGGCTTGAAATGTTCTCGCTGTTACACCTCGAGTGTTCTCCCCACAATGAATATGGTGAAGTGGCTTAAGAAAAGATTTGATGATGATGATACGGAGCAGCAACTACAACTTGCATTTGTCTAGTGCCTTTAACGTAGTAAAACATCCCGCGGCGCTTCACAGGAGCGATTACCGAACAAGATTTGACAGCGAGCTGCATTGGGAGATATCAGGACAAAAGCTTGTTCAAAGAGGTAGCTCTTAAAGGCGAGAGCGGTGGAGAGGCAGAGCTTGGGGCCCAGGCAGATGAAGGCACGGCCGCCGATGGTTGAGCGATGGAAATCGGGGGGATGCGCGAGAGGCCAGAATTGGAGGAGCGCGGAGATCTCGGGGGGGCTTGGGGAGGTTACAAAGATAGAGAGTAGGGGACGAGGGCCATGGAGGAATTTGAAAACAAGGATGAGAATTGACGAAACTAAAGCAGACACAGCTGAGCTCCCTGGAAACGGTGAGCAAGCAGTTCTGCTCATGTTTAGAAGAAAACAGCACGGAATAAAGAATACTCCGCACCCCCCCCCTGCCAGTTAACAGGCTCGCTGCCATTTTGAAAAGGTAGCAGGTTGGGCCAACCAGACATTGAAGCCTTCGGAGAATATTAACCCTGGTTCCTCTGTCTAACAGCGACTAGTGAACATGATCTCATTTGGGCCAGTTCATAAAAATAAATTCATCGGCTTGATGGGGAATATCCAAGGAAGCAGTTTGAGGCAAGCTCTGCCTCCCAATTGTACCTTATGGGTACATTCCACATTTCCTGGGGGAACCTCTGTCACAGGGACTGAGTGGGGGGAGGAGGGGTGGGGCAGGGGGGGGGGGAGGCAGGTGTCAGAGAGTTGAGGTCCACTGTTGTAGGCCTGTTTCTCTTCAAGCACAAACGCACCCCATCATCATCATAGGCGGTCCCTCGAAGCGAGGATGACTTGCTTCCATGCCAATGAGAGGATAAGTTCACAGGTGTTTCAATGAAGGACCTGAACGACATCCTGAAGGGTGGAAGATGCCTGTGGGTGGGTTTTTTTAACACGGGCTTGACAGAGCCAGGCCTTGGTCCAGTGGCAAGGACACGGGCTTGACAGAGCTAGGTCTTGGTCCAGTGACAAGGGTTAACCAGGACGACTGGAGACCTGTTCTGCTGCACAGACCTAGTGCGCTCACATATCGCAGTGTGGGCTCTGCCCGTGCTGCCCCTGGGCCCCTGGCCCCGAACTCGCGCCTCCCCCGGCCCCGATCACGTCCCTCCACAGTCTCTCGCCGCTCCTTCGCCCCGACCTCGCCGCTCCTGCTGTACCTGCCCACGCTCCAATCAGCGACCTGGACCTTGGTGATGTCAGTCTTCGCTGCTGTCGCCCTCCTGCACCAGCTCCCGCTGCACCGAGGGTCTCGCGAGTGGCGGCCACGGGCAATATTTACCCCTCAAGCAACATCACTAAAACAGATTGGCCCAGAAATCCCATACCTGTGACACTCGGTCACCCCTCTCTGCTCGTAAAAGCACAGCCTAGATCTCTTTCCAAGAGGGTGAGACGATCGCTGAGCAGTAAGTGCAGGAATTATGACCAAGGCTAAAAGCATTGTGGAACGGGTGGGTTTTTTTAATTGCGTTTTTGAAAGCAGGCCGGTTTCGGGAGCGTGTTTACGAGAGCCCCTTTAAAACTCGCTTCTTTGACAAAGCTCACATTCTCCTGATTTCTTCCTGGGACACGTGTCTCTTTTAGTTACTCCTCAGCGAAGAGCCTCAGGCCATTTTTTTGACATTAAAGGCACTATATAAATGCAAATCGTCCTTCGCGTTGAACTGCATCGAAGTGGAACGAAATTCTGATTCCAATAAAACATTTGCCGGAATACCAATTGGATGTCTATACGTCGCGACTGCATCACATTCACTCCGTGCATTGCACCCAATACATAATGCAGCCGCAGAACAATCCATTGCCACACTGCAGAAAATAACAGGGAGCTCGACATTTCACCCTGCTTCAATGAGGCAGCTCACCACAAAGGATTCACCAGCGACTAAATAAGACGGGATAAGCTTCACTTCAGGGTACAGAATGTGACAGAGGCAGGCATCCTATCTGGTCCCAGCAGCAAATCATTCCTTTCCCTCTAACCCAGCCCCGAGGCAATATTAACCCGGACCAATTGATGTCAACGGAGAGCAATATTGGGCGGGGTACCAAACCGGTGCCTCCCCTCGCCCCCCCAATCCCCTGGGTGCCCCGCCCCGCCATGTTAGGCTAAAATTAGCCCCCGATGTTGCCCTGTTGAACTTCACCACAGGGGTCAAGGCTGGGTGGTTTCTGTTACCTCGATTCGGCCGGTGTCTGGTTGGAAGCCCCGAGCTGGGTCCTCGGTGGTAATCCGGCACTGGATGGCTGAGCCGTTGATGCGAATGGTCTCTTGCTTCAGCCCGAGCTCCGGTAAGCTCTTCCCCTCCGCCACGTGCAGTTGGGCATGGACCAAGTCGACACTGAAGGGTAAGAAGAGGAGGAGAAAATCAGCCGGCCGGCCATTGCCAGAGCGTCGGGATAGCTTTGGATGAATATTATCAAAGGAAAGAGATGTCCCGAGAGCCGGCACACACACGCTGGGCCGAGTGGTCTCCTTCTGTACTGGGTGAGTCTGCGCAATTTGGAGGGTGTTAGGCCAAGTGGGAGGAGACGGACCAGCCCCCCAAAGGGCCCAAACCAGGGGGCCCCACACGGGGACATGCTCCACACCGGGACAGACCCCACGCCGGGACACGCTCCACACCAGGACAGACCCCACACCGGGGGGCCCCACACCGGGACATGTTCCACACCGGGACAGACCCCACGCCGGGACATGCTCCACACCGGGGGGCCCCACACCGGGACATGTTCCACACCGGGACAGACCCCACGCCGGGACATGCTCCACACCGGGACATGTTCCACACCAGGACAGACCCCACACCGGGGGGCCCCACACCGGGACATGTTCCACACCGGGACAGACCCCACGCCGGGACATGCTCCACACCGGGACAGACCCCACACCGGGACACGCTCCACACCGGGACAGACCCCACGCCGGGACACGCTCCACACCGGGACAGACCCCACGCCGGGACACGCTCCACACCGGGACAGACCCCACGCCGGGACACGCTCCACACCAGGACAGACCCCACACCGGGGGGCCCCACACCGGGACGCGCTCCACACTGGGACAGACCCCACGCCGGGACACGCTCCACACCGGGACATGTTCCACACCAGGACAGACCCCACACCGGGGGGCCCCACACCGGGACATGTTCCACACCGGGACAGACCCCACGCCGGGACATGCTCCACACCGGGACAGACCCCACACCGGGGGGCCCCACACCGGGACAGACCTCACGCCGGGGCACATCCCACACCGGGACAGACCCCACGCCGGGACAGACCCCACGCCTGGACAGACCCCACGCCGGGACAGACCCCACGCCGGGACAGACCCCACGCCGGGACAGACCCCACGCCGGGACAGACCCCACGCCGGGACAGACCCCACGCCGGGACAGACCCCCACGCCGGAACAGACCCAACGCCGGGACAGACCCCACGCCGGGACAGACCAAAAACCGGGACAGACCCCACACCGGGACAGACCCCACACCGGGACAAACCCCACGCCGGGACAGACCAAAAACCGGTACAGACCCCACACCGGGACAGACCAAAAACCGGGACAGACCCCACACCGGGACAGACCAAAAACCGGGACATACCCCACACCAGGACAGACCCCACACCAGGACAGATCCCACACCGGGACAGACCGAAAACCGGGACACACCCCACACCGGGACAGATCCCACACCGGGACAGACCCCACACCGGGACAGACCGAAAACCGGGACAGACCCCACACCGGGACAGACCGAAAACCGGGACAGACCGAAAACCGGGACAGACCCCACACCGGGACTGACCCCACGCCGGGACAGACCCCACACCGGGACAGACCCCACGCCGGGACAGACCGAAAACCGGGACAGACGCCACACCGGGACAGACCCCACACCGGGACAGATCCCACACCGGGACAGACCTCACACCGGGACAGACCTCACACCGGGACAGACCCCACACCGGGACAGACCCCACACCGGGACAGATCCCACACTGGGACACGTTCCACGCCGGGACGGACCCCACGCCGGGACACGCTCCACGCCGGGACGGACCCCACCAGGACAGATCCCACACCGGGACAGACCCCACGCCGGGACAAATCCCACGTCGGGACAGGACCCACGCCGGGACAGATCCCACGCCGGGACAGACCCCACAACGGGACAGACCCCACACCAGGACAGACCTCACACCGGGACAGACCCCACACCGGGACAGACCCCACACCGGGACAGAACCCTCACCGGGAAATACCCCACACCGGGACAGACCCCACAGCGGGACGTACCCCACACCGGGACAGACCCCAGGACAGATCCCACACCGGGACAGACCCCACGCCGGGACAGACCCCACGCCGGGACAGACCCCACGCCGGGACAGACCCCACGCCGGGACAGACCCCACGTCGGGACAGACCCCACGCCGGGACAGACCCCACGCCGGGACAGACCTCACGCCGGGACAGACCCCACGCCGGGACACATCCCACGCCGGGACAGACCCCACGCCGGGACAGACCTCACGCCGGGACAGACCCCACGCCGGGACAGACCTCACACCGGGACAGACCCCACACCGGGACAGACCCCACGCCAGGACAGGCTCCACACCGGGACAAGCCCCAGGACAGACCCCACACCGGGACAGACCCCACACCGGGACAGACCCCAGGACAGATCCCACGCCGGGACAGACCTCACGCCGGTACAGACCTCACACCGTGACAGACCCCACGCCGCGACAGGCCTCACGCCGGGACAGACCCCACGCCGGGACAGACCCCACGCCGGGACAGACCTCACGCCGGGACAGACCCCACGCCGGGACAGACCTCACGCCGGGACAGACCCCACGCCGGGACAGACCCCACACCGGGACAGACCTCACACCGGGACAGACCCCACACCGGGACAGACCCCACACCGGGACAGAACCCTCACCGGGAATTACCCCACACCGGGACAGACCCCACACCGGGACAGACCCCACACCGGGACAGACCGCACACCGGGACAGATCCCACACCGGGACAGACCCCACACCGGGACAGACCCCACGCCAGGACAGGCTCCACACCGGGACAAGCCCCAGGACAGACCCCACAGCGGGACGTACCCCACACCGGGACAGACCCCAGGACAGATCCCACACCGGGACAGACCCCACACCGGAACAGACCCCACGCCGGGTCAGACCCCACGCCGGGACAGACCCCACGCCGGGACAGACCCCACGCCGGGACAGACCTCACGCCGGGACAGACCTCACACCGGGACAGACCCCACACCGGGACAGACCCCACACCGGGACAGAACCCTCACCGGGAAATACCCCACACCGGGACAGACCCCACACCGGGACAGACCCCACACCGGGACAGACCCCACACCGGGACAGATCCCACACCGGGACAGACCCCACACCGGGACAGACCCCACGCCAGGACAGGCTCCACACCGGGACAAGCCCCAGGACAGACCCCACAGCGGGACGTACCCCACACCGGGACAGACCCCAGGACAGATCCCACACCGGGACAGACCCCACACCGGAACAGACCCCACGCCGGGTCAGACCCCACGCCGGGACAGACCCCACGCCGGGACAGACCCCACGCCGGGACAGACCTCACGCCGGGACAGACCCCACGCCAGGACAGGCTCCACACCGGGACAAGCCCCACGACAGACCCCACAGCGGGACGTACCCCACACCGGGACAGAACCCAGGACAGATACCACACCGGGACAGACACCACACCGGAACAGACCCCACGCCGGGACACATCCCACGCCGGGACAGACCCCACTCCGGGACACATCCCACGCCGGGACAGACCCCACGCCGGGACAGACCTCACGCCGGGAGAGACCCCACAACGGGACAGACCCCACACCGGGACAGACCCCACACCGGGACAGACCCCACACCGGGACAGACCCCACGCCAGGACAGACCCCACGCCAGGACAGGCTCCACACCGGGACAAGCCCCAGGACAGACCCCACAGCGGGACGTACCCCACACCGGGACAGACCCCAGGACAGACCCCACGCCGGGACACATCCCACGCCGGGACAGACCCCACGCCGGGACAGACCCCACGCCGGGACAGACCCCACGCCAGGACAGACCTCACGCCGGGACAGACCTCACGCCGAGACAGACCCCACGCCGGGACACGCTCCACACCAGGACATGCTCTACACCGGGACAGACCCTACACCGGGGGGCCCCACACCGGGACAGACCCCACGCCGGGACAGACCTCACGCCGAGACAGACCCTACACCGGGACAGACCCCACGCCGGGACAGACCTCACGCCGAGACAGACCCCACGCCGGGACAGACCCCACGCCGGGACAGACCCCACGCCGGGACAGACCCCACGCCGGGACAGACCCCACGCCGGGCACACACCCCACGCCGGGACAGACCCCACGCCGGGACAGACCCCACGCCGGGACAGACCCCATGCCGGGACAGACCCCACGCCGGGACAGACCCCACGCCGGGACAGACCCCACGCCGGAACAGACCCCACGCCGGGACAGACCCCACGCCAGGACAGACCTCACGCCGGGACAGACCCCACGCCGGGACAGACCCCACGCCAGGACAGGCTCCACACCGGGACAAGCCCCAGGACAGACCCCACAGCGGGACGTACCCCACACCGGGACAGACCCCAGGACAGATCCCACACCGGGACAGACACCACGCCGGAACAGACCCCACGCCGGGTCAGACCCCATGCCGGGACACATCCCATGCCGGGACAGACCCCACGCCGGGACAGACCCCACGTCGGGACACATCCCACGCCGGGACAGACCCCACGCCGGGACAGACCTCACGCCGGGACAGACCTCACGCCGGGACAGACCTCTCACCGGGACAGACCCCACACTGGGACAGACCCCACGCCAGGACAGGCTCCACACCGGGACAAGCCCCAGGAAAGACCCCACACCGGGACAGACCCCACGCCGGGACAGACCCCAGGACAGATCCCACGCCGGGACAGACCTCACGCCGGGACAGACCCCACGCCGGGACAGACCCCACGCCGGGACAGACCCCACGCCGGGACAGACCCCACGCCGGGACACACCCCACGCCGGGACAGACCTCACGCCGGGACATACCCCACGCCGGGACAGACCCCACGCCGGGACACATCCCACGCCGGGACAGACCCCACTCCGGGACACATCCCACGCCGGGACAGACCCCACGCCGGGACAGACCTCACGCCGGGACAGACCCCACAACGGGACAGACCCCACACCGGGACAGACCCCACACCGGGACAGACCCCACACCGGGACAGACCCCACGCCAGGACAGGCTCCACACCGGGACAAGCCCCAGGACAGACCCCACAGCGGGACGTACCCCACACCGGGACAGACCCCAGGACAGACCCCACGCCGGGACACATCCCACGCCGGGACAGACCCCACGCCGGGACAGACCCCACGCCGGGACAGACCCCACGCCGGGACAGACCTCACGCCGGGACAGACCTCACGCCGGGACAGACCTCACGCCGAGACAGACCCCACGCCGGGACACGCTCCACACCAGGACATGCTCTACACCGGGACAGACCCTACACCGGGGGGCCCCACACCGGGACAGACCCCACGCCGGGACAGACCTCACGCCGAGACAGACCCTACACCGGGACAGACCCCACGCCGGGACAGACTCCACGCCGGGACAGACCCCACGCCGGGACAGACCCCACGCCGGGACAGACCCCACGCCGGGACAGACCCCACGCCGGGACAGACCCCACGCCGGGACAGACCCCACGCCGGGACAGACCCCACGCCGGGACAGACCCCACGCCGGGACAGACCCCACGCCGGGACAGACCCCACGCCGGGACAGACCCCACGCCGGGACAGACCCCACGCCGGGACAGACCCCACGCCGGGACAGACCTCACGCCGGGACAGACCCCACGCCGGGACAGACCCCACGCCGGGACAGACCGCACGCCGGGACAGACGTCATGCCGGGACAGACCCCACGCCGGGACACACCTCACGCCGGGACAGACCCCACGCCGGGACAGACGTCACGCCGGGACAGACCCCACGCCGGGACACATCCCACGCCGGGACAGACCCCACGCCGGGACAGACCCCACGCCGGGACAGACCCCACGCCGGGACAGACCCCACGCCGGGACAGACCTCACGCCGGGACAGACCCCACGCCGGGACAGACCTCACGCCGGGACAGACCCCACGCCGGGACAGACCCCACGCCGGGACAGACCTCACGCCGGGACAGACCTCACGCCGGGACAGACCCCACGCCGGGACAGACCGCACGCCGGGACAGACCCCACGCCGGGACAGGCCTCACGCCGGGACAGACCTCACGCCTGGACAGACCCCACGCCGGGACAGACCCCACGCCGGGACAGACCCCACGCCGGGACAGACCCCACGCCGGGACACATCCCACGCCGGGACAGACCCCACGCCGGGACAGACCCCATGCCGGGACAGACCCCACACCGGGACAGACCCCACACCGGGAAATACCCCACACTGGGACAGACCCCACACCGGGACAGACCCCACACCGGGAAATACCCCACACTGGGACAGACCCCACACCGGGACAGACCCCACACCGGGACAGACCCCACACCGGGACAAGCCCCAGGACAGACCCCACGCCAGGACACGCTCCACACCGGGACAAGCCCCAGGACAGACCCCACACCGGGACAAGCCCCAGGACAGACCCCACACCGGGACGTACCCCACACCGGGACAGACCCCAGGCAGATCCCACACCGGGACAGACCCCACACCGGGACAGACCCCAGGACAGATCCCACACCGGGACGTACCCCACACCGGGACAGACCCCAGGACAGATCCCACACCGGGACAGACCCCACACCGGAACAGACCCCACGCCGGGTCAGACCCCACGCCGGGACAGAACCCACGCCGGGACAGACCCCACGCCGGGACAGACCTCACGCCGGGACAGACCCCACGCCAGGACAGGCTCCACACCGGGACAAGCCCCACGACAGACCCCACAGCGGGACGTACCCCACACCGGGACAGAACCCAGGACAGATACCACACCGGGACAGACACCACACCGGAACAGACCCCACGCCGGGTCAGATCCCATGCCGGGACACATCCCACGCCGGGACAGACCCCACGCCGGGACAGACCCCACGTCGGGACACATCCCACGCCGGGACAGACGCCACGCCGGGACAGACCTCACGCCGGGACAGACCCCACGCCGGGACAGACCTCTCACCGGGACAGACCCCACACTGGGACAGACCCCACGCCAGGACAGGCTCCACACCGGGACAAGCCCCAGGAAAGACCCCACACCGGGACAGACCCCACGCCGGGACAGACCCCAGGACAGATCCCACGCCGGGACAGACCTCACGCCGGGACAGACCCCACGCCGGGACAGACCCCACGCCGGGACAGACCCCACGCCGGGACAGACCCCACGCCGGGACACACCCCACGCCGGGACAGACCTCACGCCGGGACATACCCCACGCCGGGACAGACCCCACGCCGGGACACATCCCACGCTGGGACAGACCCCACTCCGGGACACATCCCACGCCGGGACAGACCCCACGCCGGGACAGACCCCACGCCGGGACAGACCCCACGCCGGGACAGACCTCACGCCGGGACAGACCTCACGCCGGGACAGACCTCACGCCGAGACAGACCCCACGCCGGGACACGCTCCACACCAGGACATGCTCTACACCGGGACAGACCCTACACCGGGGGGCCCCACACCGGGACAGACCCCACGCCGGGACAGACCTCACGCCGAGACAGACCCTACACCGGGACAGACCCCACGCCGGGACAGACCTCACGCCGAGACAGACCCCACGCCGGGACAGACCCCACGCCGGGACAGACCCCACGCCGGGACAGACCCCACGCCGGGACACACCCGACGCCGGGACAGACCCCACGCCGGGACAGACCCCACGCCGGGACAGACCCCACGCCGGGACAGACCCCACGCCGGGACAGACCCCACGCCGGGACAGACCTCACGCCGGGACAGACCCCACGCCGGGACAGACCCCACGCCGGGACAGACCGCACGCCGGGACAGACGTCATGCCGGGACAGACCCCACGCCGGGACACACCTCACGCTGGGACAGACCCCACGCCGGGACAGACGTCACGCCGGGACAGACCCCACGCCGGGACACATCCCACGCCGGGACAGACCCCACGCCGGGACAGACCCCACGCCGGGACAGACCCCACGCCGGGACAGACCCCACGCCGGGACAGACCTCACGCCGGGACAGACCCCACGCCGGGACAGACCTCACGCCGGGACAGACCCCACGCCGGGACAGACCCCACGCCGGGACAGACCTCACGCCGGGACAGACCCCACGCCGGGACAGACCGCACGCCGGGACAGAACCCACGCCGGGATAGGCCTCACGCCGGGACAGACCTCACGCCTGGACAGACCCCACGCCGGGACAGACCCCACGCCGGGACAGACCCCACGCCGGGACAGACCCCACGCCGGGACACATCCCACGCCGGGACAGACCCCACGCCGGGACAGACCCCATGCCGGGACAGACCCCACACCGGGACAGACCCCACACCGGGAAATACCCCACACTGGGACAGACCCCACACCGGGACAGACCCCACACTGGGAAATACCCCACACTGGGACAGACCCCACACCGGGACAGACCCCACACCGGGACAGACCCCACACCGGGACAAGCCCCAGGACAGACCCCACGCCAGGACACGCTCCACACCGGGACAAGCCCCAGGACAGACCCCACACCGGGACAAGCCCCAGGACAGACCCCACACCGGGACGTACCCCACACCGGGACAGACCCCAGGCAGATCCCACACCGGGACAGACCCCACACCGGGACAGACCCCAGGACAGATCCCACACCGGGACAGACCCCACACCGGGACAGACCCCAGGACAGATCCCACACCGGGACAGACCCCACACCGGGACAGACCCCACACCGGGACAGATCCCACACCGGGACAGACCCCACACCGGGACAGACCCCACGCCGGGACAGGCTCCACACCGGGACAAGCCCCAGGACAGACCCCACAGCGGGACGTACCCCACACCGGGACAGACCCCAGGACAGATCCCACACCGGGACAGACCCCACACCGGAACAGACCCCACGCCGGGTCAGAACCCACGCCGGGACAGAACCCACGCCGGGACAGACCCCACGCCGGGACAGACCTCACGCCGGGACAGACCCCACGCCAGGACAGGCTCCACACCGGGACAAGCCCCACGACAGACCCCACAGCGGGACGTACCCCACACCGGGACAGAACCCAGGACAGATACCACACCGGGACAGACACCACACCGGAACAGACCCCACGCCGGGTCAGATCCCATGCCGGGACACATCCCACGCCGGGACAGACCCCACGCCGGGACAGACCCCACGTCGGGACACATCCCACGCCGGGACAGACGCCACGCCGGGACAGACCTCACGCCGGGACAGACCCCACGCCGGGACAGACCTCTCACCGGGACAGACCCCACACTGGGACAGACCCCACGCCAGGACAGGCTCCACACCGGGACAAGCCCCAGGAAAGACCCCACACCGGGACAGACCCCACGCCGGGACAGACCCCAGGACAGATCCCACGCCGGGACAGACCTCACGCCGGGACAGACCCCACGCCGGGACAGACCCCACGCCGGGACAGACCCCACGCCGGGACAGACCCCACGCCGGGACACACCCCACGCCGGGACAGACCTCACGCCGGGACATACCCACGCCGGGACAGACCCCACGCCGGGACACATCCCACGCTGGGACAGACCCCACTCCGGGACACATCCCACGCCGGGACAGACCCCACGCCGGGACAGACCTCACGCCGGGAGAGACCCCACTACGGGACAGACCCCACACCGGGACAGACCCCACACCGGGACAGACCCCACACCGGGACAGACCCCACACCGGGACAGACCCCACGCCAGGACAGGCTCCACACCGGGACAAGCCCCAGGACAGACCCCACAGCGGGACGTACCCCACACCGGGACAGACCCCAGGACAGACCCCACGCCGGGACACATCCCACGCCGGGACAGACCCCACGCCGGGACAGACCCCACGCCGGGACAGACCCCACGCCGGGACAGACCCCACGCCGGGACAGACCCCAGGACAGATCCCACGCCGGGACAGACCTCACGCCGGGACAGACCCCACGCCGGGACAGACCCCACGCCGGGACAGACCCCACGCCGGGACAGACCCCACGCCGGGACACACCCCACGCCGGGACAGACCTCACGCCGGGACATACCCACGCCGGGACAGACCCCACGCCGGGACACATCCCACGCTGGGACAGACCCCACTCCGGGACACATCCCACGCCGGGACAGACCCCACGCCGGGACAGACCCCACTAAGGGACAGACCCCACACCGGGACAGACCCCACACCGGGACAGACCCCACACCGGGACAGACCCCACACCGGGACAGACCCCACACCGGGACAGACCCCACGCCAGGACAGGCTCCACACCGGGACAAGCCCCAGGACAGACCCCACAGCGGGACGTACCCCACACCGGGACAGACCCCAGGACAGACCCCACGCCGGGACACATCCCACGCCGGGACAGACCCCACGCCGGGACAGACCCCACGCCGGGACAGACCTCACGCCGGGACAGACCTCACGCCGGGACAGACCTCACGCCGAGACAGACCCCACGCCGGGACACGCTCCACACCAGGACATGCTCTACACCGGGACAGACCCTACACCGGGGGGCCCCACACCGGGACAGACCCCACGCCGGGACAGACCTCACGCCGAGACAGACCCTACACCGGGACAGACCCCACGCCGGGACAGACCTCACGCCGAGACAGACCCCACGCCGGGACAGACCCCACGCCGGGACAGACCCCACGCCGGGACAGACCCCACGCCGGGACACACCCCACGCCGGGACAGACCCCACGCCGGGACAGACCCCATGCCGGGACAGACCCCACGCCGGGACAGACCCCACGCCGGGACAGACCCCACGCCGGAACAGACCCCACGCCGGGACAGACCCCACGCCAGGACAGACCTCACGCCGGGACAGACCCCACGCCGGGACAGACCCCACGCCAGGACAGGCTCCACACCGGGACAAGCCCCAGGACAGACCCCACAGCGGGACGTACCCCACACCGGGACAGACCCCAGGACAGATCCCACGCCGGGACAGACCCCACACCGGAACAGACCCCACGCCGGGTCAGACCCCACGCCGGGACAGACCCCACGCCGGGACAGACCCCACGCCGGGACAGACCCCACGCCGGGACAGACCTCACGCCGGGACAGACCCCACGCCAGGACAGGCTCCACACCGGGACAAGCCCCACGACAGACCCCACAGCGGGACGTACCCCACACCGGGACAGAACCCAGGACAGATACCACACCGGGACAGACACCACGCCGGAACAGACCCCACGCCGGGTCAGACCCCATGCCGGGACACATCCCATGCCGGGACAGACCCCACGCCGGGACAGACCCCACGTCGGGACACATCCCACGCCGGGACAGACCCCACGCCGGGACAGACCTCACGCCGGGACAGACCTCTCACCGGGACAGACCCCACACTGGGACAGACCCCACGCCAGGACAGGCTCCACACCGGGACAAGCCCCAGGAAAGACCCCACACCGGGACAGACCCCACGCCGGGACAGACCCCAGGACAGATCCCACGCCGGGACAGACCTCACGCCGGGACAGACCCCACGCCGGGACAGACCCCACGCCGGGACAGACCCCACGCCGGGACAGACCCCACGCCGGGACAGACCCCACGCCGGGACAGACCCCACGCCGGGACACACCCCACGCCGGGACACACCCCACGCCGGGACATACCCCACGCCGGGACAGACCCCACGCCGGGACACATCCCACGCCGGGACAGACCCCACTCCGGGACACATCCCACGCCGGGACAGACCCCACGCCGGGACAGACCTCACGCCGGGACAGACCCCACAACGGGACAGACCCCACACCGGGACAGACCCCACACCGGGACAGACCCCACACCGGGACAGACCCCACACCGGGACAGACCCCACGCCAGGACAGGCTCCACACCGGGACAAGCCCCAGGACAGACCCCACAGCGGGACGTACCCCACACCGGGACAGACCCCAGGACAGACCCCACGCCGGGACACATCCCACGCCGGGACAGACCCCACGCCGGGACAGACCCCACGCCGGGACAGACCCCACGCCGGGACAGACCTCACGCCGGGACAGACCTCACGCCGGGACAGACCTCACGCCGAGACAGACCCCACGCCGGGACACGCTCCACACCAGGACATGCTCTACACCGGGACAGACCCTACACCTGGGGGCCCCACACCGGGACAGACCCCACGCCGGGACAGACCTCACGCCGAGACAGACCCTACACCGGGACAGACCCCACGCCGGGACAGACCTCACGCCGGGACAGACCCCACGCCGGGACAGACCCCACGCCGGGACACACCCCACGCCGGGACAGACCCCACGCCGGGACAGACCCCACGCCGGGACAGACCCCACGCCGGGACAGACCCCACGCCGGGACAGACCCCACGCCGGGACAGACCCCACGCCGGGACAGACCCCACGCCGGGACAGACCCCACGCCGGGACAGACCTCACGCCGGGACAGACCCCACGCCGGGACAGACCCCACGCCGGGACAGACCCCACGCCGGGACAGACCGCACGCCGGGACAGACGTCATGCCGGGACAGACCCCACGCCGGGACACACCTCACGCCGGGACAGACCCCACGCCGGGACAGACGTCACGCCGGGACAGACCCCACGCCGGGACACATCCCACGGCGGGACAGACCCCACGCCGGGACAGACCCCACGCCGGGACAGACCCCACGCCGGGACAGACCCCACGCCGGGACAGACCTCACGCCGGGACAGACCCCACGCCGGGACAGACCTCACGCCGGGACAGACCCCACGCCGGGACAGACCCCACGCCGGGACAGACCTCACGCCGGGACAGACCTCACGCCGGGACAGACCCCACGCCGGGACAGACCGCACGCCGGGACAGACCCCACGCCGGGACAGGCCTCACGCCGGGACAGACCTCACGCCTGGACAGACCCCACGCCGGGACAGACCCCACGCCGGGACAGACCCCACGCCGGGACAGACCCCACGCCGGGACAGACCCCACGCCGGGACACATCCCACGCCGGGACAGACCCCACGCCGGGACAGACCCCATGCCGGGACAGACCCCACACCGGGACAGACCCCACACCGGGAAATATCCCACACTGGGACAGACCCCACACCGGGACAGACCCCACACCGGGAAATACCCCACACTGGGACAGACCCCACACCGGGACAGACCCCACACCGGGACAGACCCCACACCGGGACAAGCCCCAGGACAGACCCCACGCCAGGACACGCTCCACACCGGGACAAGCCCCAGGACAGACCCCACACCGGGACAAGCCCCAGGACAGACCCCACACCGGGACGTACCCCACACCGGGACAGACCCCAGGCAGATCCCACACCGGGACAGACCCCACACCGGGACAGACCCCAGGACAGATCCCACACCGGGACAGACCCCACACCGGGACAGACCCCAGGACAGATCCCACACCGGGACAGACCCCACACTGGGACAGGCCCCAGAACAGACCCCACACCGGGACAGACCCCACACCGGGACAGACCCCACACCGGGACAGAACCCTCACCGGGAAATACCCCACACTGGGACAGACCCCACACCGGGACAGACCCCACACCGGTACAGGCCCCAGAACAGACCCCACACCGGGACAGACCCCACACCGGGACAGACCTCACACCGGGACAGACCTCACACCGGGACACACCCCACACCGGGACACATCCCACACCGGAGATTCCCACCTCTGCGGCGTGCGAATTCAACATTTGTCTCTTAAATTCTCTCAGAAGTGGAGCGCTACAGATAGGAACAGGAGGCCATTCGGCCCATCGTGTCTTTGTCGGCTCTTCCTGAGCAGCCCTGATTATAATCGCTCAACCATCGGCGGCCGTGCCTTCAGCTGGCTGGGCCCTAAGTTCTGGAACCCCTCCTCCCTAAACCTCTCCACCTCTCTCTCCTCCTTCAAGACACTCTTTAAAACCTTCCTGTTTGACCAAGTTTTTGGTCCCCTGCGCTAACTTCTATTTAAGCAGCTCAGTGTCAAATTTTTATCTCATAACACTCCTGTGAAGCGCCTTGGGACATTTCACTGCATTAAAGGTGCTATATAAATAGAGTTTGTTGTTGTTTGGAAGAGCTATCCAATTAGTCCCATTCCACCCTGTAGCCCTATTTTTACTTTTCTAGTATTTATCCAATTCCCTGTTTGAAAGTCACTATTGAATCTGCTCCCACCGCCCTTTCAGGCAGCGCGTTCCCGATCACAACAACTCGCTGCGTAAACACATTCTCCCCATCTCCCCCTCTGGTTCCATTTGCCGATTATCGTCAATCTGTGTCCCTCTGGTTACCCACCCTCCTGCCCCAGGAACAGTTTCTCCCCGATCTACTCCATCAAAACCCTCTACTCTTAAACACGCAATTTATCTGGCGATGGGTTTAAATATCACCCCGCGCACTTCTATTTTTGAATTAATTGAAAAGCTTGTATTGCACAAACAACTCGAAGATAAATATCCATTTTGCAGATCCGTGGATCTAAAGGTGAATAATTACTCAGTGACTTCATTTTTATAAAAAGTTCAGGAAAGTAAAATTAAACTCAAAGGTAATCAATATTAAAATGAGGATTACGTTTGTGTCACCAGAACCTAATGGGCCGAAGCAAATGCAAGCTGGTTCATAGAAACATAGAAACATAGAAAATAGGTGCAGGAGTAGGCCATTCGGCCCTTCTAGCCTGCACCGCCATTCAATGAGTTCATGGCTGATATTTGACCTCAACTCCACTTTCCTGCACTGTCCCCATATCCCTTGACTGAGTGTCCAAAAATCGATCGATCTCAGCCTTGAATATACTCAACGACTGAGTCTCCACAGCCCTCTGGGGTTCCTCCCCCTCCGTGACCCCATTCATCGTCATCATTATCATCATAGGCAGTCCCTCAGAATCGAGGAAGACTTGCTTCCACTTGACAAGTGAGTTCTCAGGTGACTGAACAGTCCAATATGGGAATTACAGTCTGTCACAGGTGGGACAGACAGTGGTTGAGGGAAGGGGAGGGTGGGATTCTGGTTTGCCGCATGCTCCTTCTGCTGCGCATTACTCTCCACCGGACCCCAATTTTCACTCTATTGCTGACCCCTTTCTCCAAATCTCTCTCTGATCTCCTATTCCCCCTCCCCCCTCTCCCCATTCTCCCCTCTCTCCCCATTCCCGCTCTCTCTCCCCCTCCCCCTCTCTCTTCCCATTCTCCCTCTCTCCCCTCTCTCCCCATTCCCCCCTCCATTCCCCTCTCTCCCCATTCCTCACTCTCCCCATCCCCCCTCTCCCCATTCCTCCTCTCTCCCCATTCCCGCTCTCTCTCCCCATTCCCCCTCTCTCCTCATTCCCCCCTCTCTCCTCATTCCCCCCTCTCTCCTCATTCCTCCTCTCTCCTCATTCCCCCCCTCTCCTCATTCCCACCCTTTCCCCTTTCTTCCTCTCTCCCCATTCCCCCTCTCTCCCCATCCCCCACTCTCCCCATTCCCCCTCTCACTCCATTCCCCCTCTCTCTCCCCATTCCCCCCCCTCTCTCCCAATTCCTCTCTCGCCCTCCCCATTCCCCTCTCTTTCCATGCCCCCCTCTCCCCATCCCCCAGTCTCCCCCTCCAATCCCATTCTCCAGTCAATCATTGTTCCTCCCCCTACCACACTCCAGGAATTGCAGACTGATGTCGAGGTCACCGATGGGAGTAAACCCTTGAGATAAATCACAGGGGCGTTGAACAATATCAGTCTTTTTCACTGTCTTCGAACACTTTCATTTATTAGTTGTAAGGAAATGGGGATCTGACTGACAGTCAGGGTTAATCCAATTGGCCGTGGGAAAGTAGAGCACCTGGTGGATGGGCCAATGATGGTTCGAGGTGGGAGGTCATAAAAGAGGTCAATAGCGCCTTTCACGACCACCAGACATCCCATAGAGATTTACCGCCAATGAAGTACTTTTTGGAGTGTAGTCATTGTTGTAATGTGGGAAACGCAGGCAGTAAATTTGCGCACAGCAAGCTCCCAAACACAGCAATGAGATCATCTGTGATGTTTATTGAGGGATAAATATTGGCCCCAGGACACCTGGGAGAGCTCCCCCGCTCTTCTTCAAAATAGTGGCCGTGGGATCTTTAACATCCACCCGAGAGGGCAGACAGGTCCTCGGTTTACTGTCTCACCCAGAAAGACGGCATGTGATGAAAGCTCCGGGAATACGCCCCACTAGAGATGTTAGCCCGACTCTCAGTCCTGGCTGCAGCAACGGCAATTCCTGAGCCCTTTCAGGAGCCCGTCCATCACTGCCTCCTCACTGTAGTAGTGCAGAAATCAATTCCTGTTCTATAATCAGCCAGGAGCTGCAAGCCCTCAAAGTGACTTCTTGTGTTTTTAGTCCCTCGCGTTGAAGTAGGAGCCTGCCTGAAATCAGGGAGCCAGCTTATGAATCTAAACCTACATTTTATCAGTGCTGGGACATCAATGCTCTATGCCAATACTTTAATATAAGCCTGTCCTTGCAAAGTGCCGCCCAGTCTCCAACCTCCCTTTCCTCTCCAAAGTCACCTTCCGAATCCATGCCCATCTCTCCAATCAGGTTTCTGCCACTGCTACAGCTCTGAAATGGCCCAAAGCACAGTTTTAAATGACATCCTCTGTGTCTGCATCAGCAGGCCGGGGCCATTAGAGAGAGCAGCGTGGGGCAGTATACCACTGCAGGGAGCAGCATGGGGCGGTATACCACTGCAGGGAGCAGCGTGGGGCGGTATATCACTGCAGGGAGCAGCATGGGGCGGTATACCACTGCAGGGAGCAGCGTGAGGCGGTATACCACTCTGCAGGGAGCAGCGTGGGGCGGTATACCACTGCAGGGAGCAGTGTGTGGCGGTATACCACTGCAGGGAGCAGCGTGGGGCGGTATACCACTGCAGAAAGCAGCGTGAGGCGGTATACCACTGCAGGGAGCAGTGTGTGGCGGTATACCACTGCAGGGAGCAGTGTGTGGCGGTATACCACTGCAGGGAGCAGCGTGGGGCGGTATACCACTGCAGGGAGCAGTGTGTGGCGGTATACCACTGCAGGGAGCAGTGTGTGGCGGTATACCACTGCAGGGAGCAGTGTGGGGCGGTATACCACTGCAGGGAGCAGTGTGTGGCGGTATACCACTGCAGGGAGCAGCGTGGGGCGGTATACCACTGCAGAAAGCAGCGTGAGGCGGTATACCACTGCAGGGAGCAGTGTGTGGCGGTATACCACTGCAGGGAGCAGCGTGGGGCGGTATACCACTGCAGGGAGCAGAGTGTGGCGGTATACCACTGCAGGGAGCAGTGTGTGGCGGTATACCACTGCAGGGAGCAGCGTGGGGCGGTATACCACTGCAGGGAGCAGCGTGTGGCGGTATACCACTGCAGGGAGCAGCGTGGGGCGGTATACCACTGCAGGGAGCAGCGTGGGGCGGTATACCACTGCAGGGAGCAGCGTGTGGCGGTATACCACTGCAGGGAGCAGCGTGGGGCGGTATACCACTGCAGGGAGCAGCGCGTGGCGGTATACCACTGCAGGGAGCAGCGTGTGGCGGTATACCACTGCAGGGAGCAGCGTGGGGCGGTATACCACTGCAGGGAGCAGCGTGTGGCGGTATACCACTGCAGGGAGCAGCACGTGCTGCTGCAGGAGGGCGACGGCTGCGAAGCCAGGTCGCTGGTTGCAGAGCGGGCAGGCACAGCAGGAGGGGCGAAGGAGCGACGAGAGTTTGTAGAGGAACATGACCGGGGCCCAGGAGAGGCGAGGGCCCAGGGGCAGCAACAGGCCCAGCCCACACTGCGATATGTGAGCGCACTAGGTCCGTGCAGCAGAGCTGGTCTCTTGCCCCTGGACCAAGACCTCGCTCTGTCAAGCCCGTGTGGTGGCTAGTGTGCAACGGTCACCCCACGTTAAAAAAATCCACCCACAGGCATCTTCCTCCCTTCAGGATGTAGATTAGGACTGGAATATTGAAATACCTGTGAACTCATCCCTTTTTGGCGTGGAAGCAAGCCATCCTTGCTTCGAAGGGCCGCCGATGATGATGATGATGTGTCTATGATCTTGATCTTCCCTCCTCAGCCTCTCCGCAGCCTCTCACCCGGTTGACCACACCATCTTCCTCCAATGCCGCTCCTCCGTGGTCCAGCTGAGTGGGACTGCCCTCCCTTGGCTCCACTCTTTATCATCATACCCAGCCCCTCGGAATCGAGGAAGACTTGCTTCCACTCTAAAAGTGAGTTCTCAGGTGGCTGAACAGTCCAATACGGGAATTACATTCCCTGTCACAGGTGGGACAGACAGTGGTTGAGGGAAGGGAAGGGTGGGACTGGTTTGCCGCACGCTCCTTCCGTTGCCTGCACTTGGTTTCTGCACGCTCTCGGCGACAAGACTCGAGGTGCTCAGCGCCCTCCCGGATGCTCTTCCTCCACTTAGGGCGGACTGGTCTTTGGCCGGGGACTCCCAGGTGTCAGTGGGGATGTTGCACTTTATCAGGGAGGCTTTGAGGGTATCCTTGTAACGTTTCCTCTGCCCACCTGGGGCTCGCTTGCCGTGTAGGAGTTCCGAGTAGAGCGCTTGCTTTGGGAGTCTCGTGTCTGGGGCATGCGAACTGTGTGGCCCGCCCAGCAGAGCTGGTCGAGTGTGGTCAGTGCGTCGATGCTGGGGATGTTGGCCTGATCGAGAACACTGACGTTGGTGCGTCTGTCGTCCCAGGGGATTTGCAGGATCTTGCGGAGACATCGTTGGTGGTATTTCTCCAGCGATTTGAGGTGTCTACTGTACATGGTCCATGTCTCTGAGCTGTACAGGAGGGCGGGTATCACTACAGCCCTGTAGACCATAAGCTTACCCATTCAGTCATAGCCAGAGAACCTCTGGCAATCGCTTCTCTTCCCACTCTACACAGTTATCTCGCGAGTTCCCCATCCTTGGCCCCTTCATCTACAGGCTGCCTCTCGGCGACATCATCCGAAGGCATGGGGTCAACTTTCACATGTACGCTGACGACACCCAGTTCTACCTCTCTCCACCCCTCCGATGTCTCGAAGTTGTCAGACTGCTAAGTGCGACATTCCTTTTGGATGAGCACCTTCCCAAGTCTGTAACGTTCTCCAGCCCTACAAACTCCTCCAAAACCCCCTGTGCCTCTGACTCTGGCCTCTTGTGCATCCCTCCCGACCATTGGTGGGTCTCCCTTCATCCATGTGCCTCTGAGTCAGAAGGTCGTGGATTCGAGTCCCACTCCAGAGAATTGAGCACAAATTTCAGTGCTGAGGGAGCGCTGCGCTGTCGGAGGAGCTGTCTTTCGGATAAGACGCTATACCCTCTCAGGTGGACGAAAAAGATCTCGTGGCACTATTTCGAAGAAGAGCAGGGGAGTTCTCCCCGGTGTCCTGGGGCCAATATTTATCCCTCAATCAACATAACAAACAGATGATCTGGGTCATTATCACATTGCTGTTTGTGGGAGCTTGCTGTGCACAAATGGCTGCTGCGTTTCCCACATTACAACAGTGACTACACTCCAAAAGTACTTCATTGGCTGTAAAGTGCTTTGGGATGTCCGGCGGTCGTGAAAGGCGCGATAGAAATGCAAGTCTTTATTTTTTTTATCTGTGTCCCATATTTTGGAATCCCGTGCTAACCCCCCGCCCCTCCACCTCAGACTCCCCTTCGTAAAACACAGCTCTGATATTGGCCACCCTTCCTCATATTTCTCCGTGCAGTTCTGGTCACCACATTACAGGAAAGATGTGATTGCACTGGAGAGGGTACAGAGGAGATTTACGAGGATGTTGCCGGGACTGGAGAATTTTAGCGATGAGGAAAGATTGGATAGGCTGGGGTTGTTTTCTTTGGAACAGAGGAGGCTGAGGGGAGACCTGATTGAGGTGTATAAAATGATGAGGGGCCTGGATAGAGTGGATAGGACGGACCTGTTTCCCTTGGCAGAGGGGTCAACAACCAGGGGGCATAGATCTAAAGTAATTGGGGGGAGGTTTAGAGGGGATTTGAGGGGAAATGTCTTCACCCAGAGGGTGGTGGGGGTCTGGAACTCGCTGCCTGAAAGGGTGGTAGAGGCAGAAACCCTTACCACATTTAAAAAGGACTTGGATGTGCACTTGTAACCTACAGGGCTACGGACCGAGAGCGGGAAAGTGGGATTAGGCCGGGTAGCTCTTGGTCGGCCGGCGCGGACACGATGGGCCGAAATGGCCTCCTTCCGTGCCGTAAATTTCTGTGATGTCCTTGTGTGGCTCGAGGCCTATTTTTTTTTGCCCCTGTGGAGTTCGGTGGGATGGTAAAGACTCTGCATTAATGCAAAGGATTGTCCCTTGACAGTGCTGGGGAATAGAATCCCGCATCCTGCCCGAGCAAAGAGCAACTGCACTCAATTTAACAGGTCACTTCTGTGAAGACAGCATAATATTCTGTCCTCCAGGTAAATCATTTGCCTGGGGGCAGAAGAGCTAAAAATATATCTGTGCGCAAAAGTAGCTGCAGAGTGCCATAGGCCATCCTCCACACGGTGAATATTTCTAGTCTTCAAGTTCAAGAAGTACCTGGGGGGAATCCAAAATTAGGGGCCATCAATATCAGACAGTCACTGATAAATCCAATGGGGAATTCAGGAGAAACTTCTTTACCCAGAGAGGGGTGAGAATGTGGAACTCGCTGCCACAGGGAGGGGTTGAGGCGAATAGTATCGATGCATTTAAGGGGAGGCTGGATAAACACATGAGGGAGAAAGGAATCGAGGGATATGGTGATGGGGTGAGATGGAGAGGGGTGGGAGGGGGCTGGTGTGGAGCATAAACACCGGCACCGAGCAGTGGGGCCCAATGGCCTGTTTCTGTGTTGCAGACTTGATGTCACGTAGTCAGGAACTGTCATAGAACCAAGTGGCATTGTGACCTTGTTTGATGTCCGATTTAATTATTTCTAAATGATGCGAATCTACACAGTCAGCCAACGACCAACTTGTCCGTCCAGGCCAGCCCATTCAGTATTTAAAACCTGAGGAATAAAAATTATAATCCTGGCAATATGAACTCAATGGTACAATTTTACAGTGAGTGCAGGAACAGAGAGAACTGGGGGCCATGCAGGGAGAATGTTCCCGATGTCGGGGAAGTCCATAACCAGGGGTCACAGTCTAAGGATAAGGGGTAGGCCATTTAGGACTGAGATGAGGAGAAACTTCTTCACTCAGAGAGTTGTTAACCTGTGGAATTCCCTGCCGCAGAGAGTTGTTGAGGCCAGTTCATTGGATATATTCAAGAGGGAGTGAGATGTGGCCCTTACGGCTAAAGGGATCAAGGGGTATGGAGAGAAAGCAGGAAAGGGGTACTGAGGGAATGATCAGCCATGATCTTATGAATGGTGGTGCAGGCTCGAAGGGCCTACTCCTGCATCTATTTTCTATGTTTCTATGTGTACACAAATCTTTGAAGGTGGCAGGACAGGTTGAGAAGACTGTTAAAAAAGCGTATGGGATTCTGGGCTTTATTAATATCGGTATTGAGTACAACAGCAAGGAAGTTACAGTAAACCTTTATAAATCTCTGGTTCAGCCCCAGCTGCAATATTGTGTCCAATTCTGGGCCCAGCACTTTAGGAAGGGTGTGAAGGCCTTAGAGAGGGTGCAGAGATTTATTAGAAAGGTTCCAGGGATGAGGGACTTCAGTTACGTGGGGAGACTGGAGAAGCTGGGGTTGTTCTCCTTGGAGCAGAGAAGGTTAAGAGGAGATTTAATCGAGTTATTAAAAATTATGAGGGGTTTTGTTGGAGTAGATCGGGAGAAACTGTTCCCGGGGGCAGGAGGGTCGGTAACCAGAGGGACACAGATTGACGATAATCGGCGATGGAACCAGAGGGGGAGATGGGGAGAATGTTTTTACGCAGCGAATTGTTGTGATCGGGAACATGCTGCCTGAAAGGGCGGTGGGAGCAGATTCAATAGTGACTTTCAAATGGGAATTGGATATGTACTTGAAAAGGAAAAAAATAAATAAAGGGTTGTGGGGAGAGAGCAGGGGGAGTGGGACTGATTGGGATTGCTCTTTCACAGAGCCGGCACAGGCACAATGGGCCAAACGGCCTCTTTCTGTGCTGTGGACCAATAATTGACACGGTCCATAAGGAAGTCGGAGGTTAGGTTCGAAGTGCGAAAGAGGTAAAGCAATGCAGCTTGTGGGAGCAAACTCGTGCAATGCTGCTGGACCTCCCTCCCCACCTCAGTCCCAGTCCCATCGGTGTCACAATGTGGGGAGGGGGCCACTCAGAAGGGGGGTTACCCCCCCTGAGGCTGCGGAGCTGGAGAAGGACCAGGGCCTTCATGATTCATTGACGGTGCCCGCCCAGTGTTGCGAAAGCGAAGCTTAGGCTGCATTGCTCAAACAATTAAATATCAAAGTGGCAGTGCAACCTTCCACTGTATCAGGCCCGGGAGCAAGCTGGGGCCAATATTTATCCCTCAACTAACATCCACTCAAACAGATGATCTGGGTCATTATCTCATTGCTGTCTGTGGGAGCTTGCTGTGCGCAAATTGGCTGCTGCGTTTCCCACATTACAACAGTGACTACATTCCAAATGTACTTCATTGGCTGTAAAGCGCTGTGGGACCTCCTCAGGTCATGAAAGGCGCTATATAAATGCAAATCTTTCTTGGTTTCCTCGTGTGACAGGGAATTTCGAGCACCTCGTAATAGGTCCAGAGGAAGGTCACCTGACCGGCACCTCAGTTACGGGCCCTCAGTTACCAGGACAGCCTGAGGGAACTGGGCTCTTTAGTCTGGAGGACTGCCGCCTTCGATGGGATAAGATTCAAGTCTTTAAAGTAACAAATGTATTAGATTCTGTTCCAAGTGAATAGATTATTAGAGTTAGAAAGACAAGGGACCAGGGTCATCATACAACTCAGGAGGCCATTCGGCCCATCCTATCTCTCTGAAACAACTATCCAGTCAGTCCGAGCGCTCCCCGGCACATTTTCCTTTTCAAGTATTTATCCAACTCCCTTTTGAAATCTGCTCCCACCCCTTCAAGCAATGCATTCCAGATCACAACAACTCGCTGTGTATCATAGAAATTTACAGCACGGAACATCAGAACCAGTAAGAAATAGGAGCAGGAGCCGGCCATACGGCCCCTCGAGCCTGCTCCACCATTTAATACGATCATGGTTGATCTGATCATGGACTCAGTTCCACTTCCCCGCCCGCTCCCCATAACCCCTTATCCCCCTATCGGTTAAGAAACTGTCTATTTCTGACTTAAATTTATTCAATGTCCCAGCCTCCACAGCTCTCTGAGGCAGCGAATTCCACAGATTTACAACCCTCAGAGCGAAGAAATTTCTCATCTCAGTTTTAAATGGGCGGCCCCTTATTCTGAGACCATGCCCCCTAGTTCTGGTCTCCCCCATCAGTGGAAACATCCTCTCTGCATCCGCCTTGTCGAGCCCCCTCATAATCTTATACGTTTCGATAAGATCACCTCTCATTCTTCTGAACTCCAATGAGTAGAGGCCCAACCTCCTCAACCTTTCCTCATAATTCAACCCCCTCATCTCCGGAATCAACAGAAGGAGGCCATTTTGGCCCATCGTGAGTGAGGTTAAACGGCGGAGTTTCATAGGGAGCCAATTCCCTCTGGGTTAGTTGATCGGTAATGGGCAGCAATGTTCCCCCAACGTGCGCGCATGCGCGGGTGCGCAGTGCTCTGCAAGGTCCCGTGCAGGCCGCTCACAAGCTCTTCCGTTTGAAATAGGCGCGCAGAAATTTAAAGGGACCGCGCGCGAGAACAGGCCGGGCACATCAAAGACAATGTGGCGGGAGGAACGGTGGGAAGCGAGTGTGGATTCACTGCTGGTGGGAGATGGACGGCATCCTGTGTCTGGGGTTTGACAACCTCGGAGGTTTACCAGCGATATCAGTCAGTGCAGCTTCGCACAGCTCGCTTCAGCACCTTCCGGCATCGCAGAGGGATTTCCCAGAGTTTTGTTCCACGTGCCTGTGGGTTTTTCGCCTTGCAGATTGCGTGACTGGGGAGGGGGGAGCGGGCAGCACGGGGGGGTGGGGGCGGAGGAGCAGGCAGCTGGGGTGGGTGGCGAAGGTCTGATGTTGTAGGGCTTTACCTTATCAGAGTCGGGCAGGCTTGAGGGGCCGATGGTTACTTCCATTCCTTCCCTTTGTCCTATGTTCGTATTGAGAAGGTTTTACCTTCACCAGAGTTGTGTCAGCAGTGGCTGAGTGGGTAGCACCCTTGTCTCTGGGTCAGTAAGGGTGTGGGTTCAAGTACCACTCCAGAGATTACAAAACAAATCTAGGCGGACACTCCCCGTACAGTACTGAGGGGGCGCTGCACTGTTGGAGGGGCAGTACTGAGGGAGCGCCGCACTGTCGGAGGGGCAGTACTGAGGGAGCGCCGCACTGTCGGAGGGGCAGTACTGAGGGAGCGCCGCACTGTCGCAGGGGCAGTACAGAGGGAGCGCTGCACTGTCGGAGGGACAGTATTGAGGGAGCGCCACATTGTCGGAGGGGCAGTACTGAGGGAGCACCGCACTGTCGGAGGGGCAGTGCCAAGGGAGCGTCACACTGTCGGAGGGGCAGTACTGAGGTTCGCCTTCCGGATGAGACATTAAACCGAGGCCCCGTCTACTCTCTCAGGTGGAAAAGATCCCATGGCACTATTTCGAACAAGAGCGGGAGAGTTCTCCACGGTGTCCTGGGGCCAATATTTTTCCCTCAACCCACATCACTAAAACAGATGAGCTGGTCATTATCACATTGCTGTTTGTGGGAGCTTGCTGTGCGCAAATTGGCTGACGCGTTTCCTACATTACAACAGTGACTACACTCCAAAAAGTACTTCACTGGCTGTGGAAGTCTTTCTGATGTCCGTTGGCCATGAAAAGCACTATATAAATGGCCGTCTTTTTTCCTGTACACCCACTGCAGGGGCAGGTTAATGTGGCATTGACGGATACTGGGTTACAAAGTGTGTGTCGGCCCTATGGGTCCCGGATGGC
This sequence comes from Pristiophorus japonicus, assembly GCF_044704955.1. Lineage (NCBI taxonomy): Eukaryota > Metazoa > Chordata > Chondrichthyes > Pristiophoridae > Pristiophorus > Pristiophorus japonicus. The sequence goes on from NC_092003.1 coordinate 18,288,390, forward strand.
GCGAGGTTAGAGGTGCGAACACCATCCAAAGGACTAAAATAGCCACAAAAATAACACACTAAGGGAAGTGGGAAATCATTAAATGGCATCAATTTGTGCAGTCACCCAGCCTGACCAAAACCTGCAGAACTGCAGCAACCAGCATTTAGATTTACAAAGGCGGATTTCCTTTCTTCACAATCAATGAAATATTTCATCAGTGCTGCATTCCATCAATAAAGAATCCGCGCCGTGCAGTCCAGGCATTCAATTCAGTCGTGGCCTCGGTTATAACAACGGCATTCTCTACCTAAACACTAATTACAGGGCCGCGGAACACAAGGACACCAATACCGCCAATGGAATCGGTGAAAGAAAGGAGATCGGAACACACAGCTTCTCGCTGACTTTCAGTTCTGGGGCAAGGAGGGTTCGGTGTTCATAGAGACATAGAATATAGGAGCAGTAGTAGGCCATTTTGCCCCTCGAGCCTGCGCCGCCATTCAACATCATCATGCTTGATCCTCTATCTCAACACCATATTCCCGCTTTTTCCACTGAGACTACACGCGTGCGTGCGATGGGGGGAGTTTATCAACGACATGCCTCTGGTACTAGTCCCACTAGATACCTCACAACAACAACAAATTGTATTTATATAGCGCCTTTAACATCGTGAAACGTCCCAGCTGGAGACCAGTGGTCTGCAAGATTGCCACTCTGTCCTGGGGCCAATATTTATCCCTCAGCCAACATCACAAAATGATAGATGATCCGGTCATTATCACATTGCTGTCTGTGGGAGCTTGCTGTGTGCAAATCTGGGCTGCCAGGTCCCCTGCCTTACAACGGTGACAGCACTTTAAAAATTACTTTATTGGTCGTGAAGCGCTTTGGGATGTCCGGTGGTCGTGAAAGGCGCTATAGAAATGCAAGTTCTTTCCTTGCTTTAAACCATGTGTTGAGCTTGTTCCCATCACCCAGACTATCCTCTTCCATCTCTGGAACAATGCCCACTCAGGCCCTTACTGTGCCTCCACCGTCTTCACCTGCCGCTCAGGCCCAGCCCGCTCAGGCCCTGCCCCACTCAGTGCCACCCGTTCAGGCCCTGCCCCACTCAGTGCCACCCGTTCAGGCCCTGCCCCGTTCAGGCCCTGCCCGCTCAGGCCCTGCCCCACTCAGTGCCACCCGTTCAGGCCCTGCCCCATCAGTGCCACCCGTTCAGGCCCTGCCCCGTTCAGGCCCTGCTCGCTCAGACCCAGCCCGCTCAGGCCCTGCCCCATTCAGTGCCACCCGTTCAGGCCCTGCCCCACTCAGTGCCACCCGTTCAGGCCCTGCCCCGTTCAGGCCCTGCCCGCTCAGTGCCACCCGTTCAGGCCCTGCCCCACTCAGTGCCACCCGTTCAGGCCCTGCCCCGTTCAGGCCCTGCCCCACTCAGTGCCACCCGTTCAGGCCCTGCCCCACTCAGTGCCACCCGTTCAGGCCCTGCCCCGTTCAGGCCCTGCCCCACTCAGTGCCACCCGTTCAGGCCCTGCCCCACTCAGTGCCACCCGTTCAGGCCCTGCCCCGTTCAGGCCCTGCCCGCTCAGGCCGTGCCCGCTCAGGCCCTGCCGGCTCAGACCCTGCCCCACTCAGTGCCACCCGTTCAGGCCCTGCCCGCTCAGGCCCTGCCCGCTCAGACCCTGCCCCGCTCAAACCCTGCCCCGCTCAGACCCTGCCCCGCTCAGACCCTGCCCGTTCAGACCCAGCCCGCTCAGACCCCTGACGAACTGCCCATGTTGGTCCCAAGGTCACTGATGTTACCAAGCTCGCCTCTACCCAGGCATTATTCTCAGCCCTATTTAATGCCGCTGCCGTCAATCTGCTCTTTAGATAAACAGCCCTCAACCTTCTTTCCTCACTGTCCTTCAATATCCCGTCGCCATAGAGTGGCAGAGAATGGGGCCATTCGGCCCATCGAGTCTGTGCCGGCTCTGTGAAAGAGCGATCCAGTTAGTCCCACTCCCCCCGCTCTTTCCCCAGATCCCTGTATTATTTTCTCCTTCCCACGTTACAATTCAAAAAGTACCTCATTGGCTGTAAAGCACTTTGGGACTTCCGGTGGTCGTGAAAGGCACTATGGAAATGCAGGGCTTTCTTTCTTTTCAAGTATTCATCCAATTCCCTTTCGAAGGTTATTATTGAATCTGTGTACACCGCCCTCTCAGGCAGTGCCTTCCAGACCCTAACCACTCGCTGTGTAAAACGTTTTCCCTCATGTCGCCTCTGGCTCTTTTGCCAATCACCTTAAATCTGTGTCCCTCTGGTTATCGACCTTTCTGCCACTGGGAACAGTTTCTCTTTACGTACTCCATCTAAACCCCTCATGATTCAGAACACCTCGATCAAATCTCCCCTTAACCTTCTCTGCTGTAAGGAGAACAACCCCAGCTTCTCCAGTCTCCCCACGTAACTGAAGTCCCTCATCCCTGGTACCATTCTGGTCAATCTCCTGCACCTTCTCTATGGTGTCCTTCCGAAAGTGCGGGGCCCAGAATTGGCCACAATCCTCCAGCTGGGGCCTAACTACAGTTTTATGAAGGCTTAGCATAACGTCCTGGCTCTTGTATTCTATGTCTCTATCTACAAAGCCCAGGATGCCATATGCTTTATTGACAGTATATGAAGACACAGGCACAATGTGGCAAATGGCCTCCTTCTGTAGGGTAAGATTCGATGACCTGCTCCCTCCCCAAGCACTGGCCGTGTCAATCTTTCCAAATCGCTTTCCCATCAACAGCAAAATCAACCTCCTGACCCTCTCTGTTCCCTTCACCCTTTCAGAGCACAACACTCTCCTCCATGGTCCACTTTTGCAGCTCCACATTAACAAAGTTACCCATCCCACCGCTGTTCACATCGCTCCTCAAATTATAATATGTCTTGCGGTTTCTTTACTTGTATTTCCTCTAGACATTTGGGCTTTCTAATTTTCCCTTCCTTTTGACCCAGAGAGTGCTTTACTTCTCTAGATATCTTGGTAAACTTCACAGTGTGCCCAGGATTGAATAAAGACATTGATCAATTTATTCCAGCTCCTGCTTTTATCAGGTGCCCTCACATCTTCGGAAGGCCACAGAAGACAAGACTCTCGGCTTAGCCTCAGTGCCAAGTGTCAGCAGTGGCTCAGTGAGCAGCACTCTCGTCTCTCAGAAGGTTGTGGGTTCAAGTCCCACTCCAGGAACTTGAGCACGTAAATCTAGGCTGACTCTCCTGGTACTGAGGGAGCGCCGCACTGTTGGAGGGGCAGTACTGAGGGAACACCGCACTGTCGGAGGGGCAGTACTGAGGGAGCACCGCACTGTCGGAGGGGCAGTACTGAGGGAGCGCCGCACTGTCGGAGGGGCAGTACTGAGGGAGCGCCGCACTGTCGGAGGGGCAGTACTGAGGGAGCGCAGCACTGTCGGAGGGGTAGTGCTGAGGGAGTGCCGCACTGTCAGAGGGGCAGTACTGAGGGAGCACCGCACTGTCGGAGGAGCAGTATGAGGGAGTGCCGCACTGTCGGAGGGGCAGTGCTGAGGGAGCGCCGCACTGTCGGAGGGGCAGTGCTGAGGGAGCGCCGCACTGTCGGAGGGGCAGTACTGAGGGAGCGCCGCACTGTCGGAGGGGCAGTACTGAGGGCGTGCCGCACTGTCGGAGGGGCAGTGCTGAGGGAGCGCCGCACTGTCGGAGGGGCAGTACTGAGGGAGCGCCGCACTGTCGGAGGGGCAGTACTGAGGGCGTGCCGCACTGTCGGAGGGGCAGTACTGAGGGAGCGCCGCACTGTCGGAGGAGCAGTATGAGGGAGTGCCGCACTGTCGGAGGGGCAGTACTGAGGGAGCGCCGCACTGTCGGAGGGGCAGTACTGAGGGAGCGCCGCACTGTCGGAGGGGCAGTACTGAGGGAGCGCCGCACTGTCGGAGGGGCAGTACTGAGGGCGCGCCGCACTGTCGGAGGGGCAGTACTGAGGGAGCACCGCACTGTCGGAGGAGCAGTATGAGGGAGTGCCGCACTGTCGGAGGGGCAGTACTGAGGGAGCGCCGCACTGTCGGAGGGGCAGTACTGAGGGAGCGCCGCATTGTCGGAGGGGCAGTACTGAGGGAGCGCCGCACTGTCGGAGGGGCAGTACTGAGGGAGCGCCGCACTGTCGGAGGTGCCATAATTTGGATGAGACGTTAAACCGAGGTCCCTTCTGCCTTCTCAGGTGGACGTAAAAGATCCCATGGCACTATTGGAAGAAGAGCAGGGGAGTTTTCCCCGGTGTCCTGGCCCAATATTTATCCCTCAACCAACATCACTAAAACAGATGATCTGGGTCATTTATCACATTGCTATGTGTGGGAGCTTGCTGTGCACAAATTGGCTGCCGTGTTTCCAACATTACAACAGTTCCTACACTCCAATAGTTGTTCATTGGCTGTAAAACACTTTGGGATGTCTGGTGGTCCTGAAAGGCGCTATATAAATACAAAACCTTCTTTCTTTTCAGGCATCAATTGCCGACAGACTTATTAAAGAGTCGGAGAATAGGAGTTATAAGAGAACGTTACTCAGAAGTGGTCGAAAAGGAAATCAATGGGAGAAAGGAATAGAAGGATATGGTGATGGGATCAGATGGAGAGGGGTGGGAGGGGGCTGGTGTGGAGCATAAACACCGGCACCGAGCGGTGGGGCCCAGTGGTCTGTTTCTGTTCGGTAAATTCACTGTAAAAACACTTTGCCAAACGGTAAGCAATAAATCACTTTTCTTATACCGAGCTTCATTTGCTTTTGCTCACCATGCAAAGAAGTTATCTTCTCCGACTAGACAGGCTGACAAATACCTTCAAAACCTGCCAATTTAAATAATTTAAATAATGCTCAATTCAGGAAGCGCCGCCGATCAGAAACACAGCTGACCGAATCTAGTCATCTGCCCGACAACAGCAGCAAATGAGCGACAACATTTTCCTCGCTGTGAAGCCGGTCTTTAGTCCTCTAGGTGTCATAACACAATAGTTCACTTTTGTCACAATCGACTGAAATAATATCCCCTCCCGTGCTGACACAGTAACCTCCGATATATCCTGGGCTCATCCCCAGTTCCCTTCCATTTCGTTACCTACTGTGTCAGCCGAGGCTCACTGGGTAACACTATTGCCGGAGTCAGAAGGTCGTGGGTTCGAGTCCCACTCCAGGGACTTCAGCCTATAATCCAGGCTGCCACTCCAGTGCAGTACTGAGGGAGCGCCGCACTATCGGAGGGGCGGTACTGAGGGACGCCGCACTGTCGGAGGGGCAGTACTGAGGGAGCGCCGCACTGTCGGAGGGATAGTACTGAGGGAGCACCGCACTGTTGGAGGGGCAGTACTCAGGGAGCGCCGCACTGCCGGAGGGGAAGTACTCAGGGAGCGCCGCACTGTCGGAGGGGCAGTACTGAGGGAGCGCCGCACTGTCGGAGGGGCAGTACTGAGGGAATGCCGCACTGTCGGAGGGGCAGTACTGAGGGAGTGCCGCACTGTCGGAGGGGCAGTACTGAGGGCGTGCCGCACTGTCGGAGGGGCAGTACTGAGGGAGCGCCGCACTGTCGGAGGGGCAGTACTGAGGGAGCGCCGCACTGTTGGAGGGGCAGTACTGAGGGAGCGCCGCACTGTCGGAGGTGCCATAATTTGGATGAGACGTTAAACCGAGGCCCCGACTGCCTTCTCAGGTGGACGTAAAAGATCCCATGGCACTATTGGAAGAAGAGGAGGGGAGTTTCCCCGATGTCCTGGCCCAATATTTAGCCCTCAACCAACATCACTAAAACAGATGATCTGGGTCATTTATCACATTGCTATGTGTGGGAGCTTGCTGTGCACAAATTGGCTGCCGTGTTTCCCACATTACAACAGTTCCTACACTCCAATAGTTGTTCATTGGCTGTAAAACACTTTGGGATGTCTGGTGGTCCTGAAAGGCGCTATATAAATACAAGACCTTCTTTCTTTTCAGGCATCAATTGCCGACAGACTTATTAAAGAGTCGGAGAATAAGAGTTATAAGAGAACGTTACTCAGAAGTGGTCGAAAAGAAAATCAATGGGAGAAAGGAATAGAAGGATATGGTGATGGGATCAGATGGAGAGGGGTGGGAGAGGGCTGGTGTGGAGCATAAACACCGGCACCGAGCGGTGGGGCCCAGTGGTCTGTAGTAGTGATGTTGGGGAGGGCATCAAACATGAAATTTGGGGTGCGTGCAATAAAGGTGCAGCAGTTATAATGGGTGACTTTAATATGCACATAGATTGGGTTAACCAAACTGGAAGTAATACGGTGGGGGAGGATTTCCTGGAGTGCATAAGGGATGGTTTTCCAGACCAATATGTCGAGGAACCAACTCGGGGGGAGGCCATCTTAGACTGGGTGTTGTGTAATGAGAGAGGATTAATTAGCAATCTCGTTGTGCGAGACCCCTTGGGGAAGAGTGACCATAATATGGTGGAATTCTGCATTAGGATGGAGAATGAAACAGTTAATTCAGAGACCATGGTCCAGAACTTAAAGAAGGGTAACTTTGAAGGTATGAGGCGTGAATTGGCTAGGATAGATTGGCGAATGATACTGAAGGGGTTGACTGTGGATGGGCAATGGCAGACATTTAGAGACCGCATGGATGAACTACAACAATTGTACATTCCTGTCTGGCGTAAAAATAAAAAAGGGAAGGTGGCTCAACCGTGGCTATCAAGGGAAATCAGGGATAGTATTAAAGCCAAGGAAGTGGCATACAAATTGGCCAGAAATAGCAGCGAACCCGGGAACTGGGAGAAATTTGGAACTCAGCAGAGGAGGACAAAGGGTTTGATTAGGGCAGGTAAAATGGAGTACGAGAAGAAGCTTGCAGGGAACATTAAGACGGACTGCAAAAGTTTCTACAGATATGTAAAGAGAAAAAGGTTAGTAAAGACAAACGTAGGTCCCCTGCAGTCAGAATCAGAGGAAGTCATAACGGGGAACAAAGAAATGGCGGACCAATTGAACAAGTACTTTGGTTCGGTATTCACTGAGGAGGACACAAACAACCTTCCGGATATAAAAGGGGTCGGAGAGTCTAGTAAGGAGGAGGAACTGAGGGAAATCTTTATTAGTCGGGAAATTGTATTGGGGAAATTGATGGGATTGAAGGCCGATAAATCCCCAGGGCCTGATGGACTGCATCCCAGAGTACTTAAGGAGGTGGCCTTGGAAATAGTGGATGCATTGACAATCATTTTCCAACATTCCATTGACTCTGGATCAGTTCCTATGGAGTGGAGGGTAGCCAATGTAACCCCACTTTTTAAAAAAGGAGGGAGAGAGATAACAGGGAATTATAGACCGGTCAGCCTGACATCGGTAGTGGGTAAAATGATGGAATCAATTATTAAGGATGTCATAGCAGTGCATTTGGAAAGAGGTGATATGATAGGTCCAAGTCAGCATGGATTTGTGAAAGGGAAATCATGCTTGACAAATCTTCTGGAATTTTTTGAGGATGTTTCCAGTAGAGTGGACAAGGGAGAACCAGTTGATGTGGTATATTTGGACTTTCAGAAGGCTTTCGACAAGGTCCCACACAAGAGATTAATGTGCAAAGTTAAAGCACATGGGATTGGGGGTAGTGTGCAGACATGGATTGAGAACTGGTTGTCAGACAGGAAGCAAAGAGGAGTAAATGGGGACTTTTCAGAATGGCAGGCAGTGACTAGTGGGGTACCGCAAGGTTCTGTGCTGGGGCCCCAGGTGTTTACACTGTATATTAATGATTTGAACGAGGGGATTAAATGTAGAATCTCCAAATTTGCGGATGACACTCAGTTGGGTGACAGTGTGAGTTGCGAGGAGGATGCTATGAGGCTGCAGAGCGACTTGGATAGGTTAGGTGAATGGGCAAATGCATGGCAGATGAAGTATAATGTGGATAAATGTGAGGTTATCCACTTTGGTGGTAAAAACAGAGAGACAGACTATTATCTGAATGGTGACAGATTAGGAAAAGGGGAGGTGCAACGAGACCTGGGTGTCATGGTACATCAGTCATTGAAGGTTGGCATGCAGGTACAGCAGGCGGTTAAGAAAGCAAATGGCATGTTGGCCTTCATAGCGAGGGGATTTGAGTACAGGGGCAGGGAGGTGTTGCTACAGTTGTACAGGGCCTTGGTGAGGCCACACCTGGAGTATTGTGTACAGTTTTGGTCTCCTAACCTGAGGAAGGACATTCTTGCTATTGAGGGAGTGCAGCGAAGGTTCACCAGACTGATTCCCGGGATGGCGGGACTGACATATCAAGAAAGACTGGATCAACTGGGCTTGTATTCACTGGAGTTCAGAAGAATGAGAGGGGACCTCATAGAAACGTTTAAAATTCTGACGGGGTTAGACAGGTTAGATGCAGGAAGAATGTTCCCAATGTTGGGGAAGTCCAGAACCAGGGGACACAGTCTAAGGATAAGGGGGAAGCCATTTAGGACCGAGATGAGGAGGAATTTCTTCACCCAGAGAGTGGTGAACCTGTGGAATTCTCTACCACAGAAAGTTGTTGAGGCCAATTCACTAAATATATTCAAAAAGGAGTTCGATGGAGTCCTTACTACTAGGGGAATCAAGGGGTATGGTGAGAAAGCAGGAATGGGGTACTGAAGTTGCATGTTCAGCCATGAACTCATTGAATGGCGGTGCAGGCTAGAAGGGCCGAATGGCCTACTCCTGCACCTATTTTCTATGTTTCTATGTTTCTGTTCGGTAAATTCACTGTAAAAACACTTTGCCAAACGGTAAGCAATAAATCACTTTTCTTATACCGAGCTTCATTTGCTTTTGCTCACCATGCAAAGAAGTTATCTTCTCCGACTAGACAGGCTGACAAATACCTTCAAAACCTGCCAATTTAAATAATTTAAATAATGCTCAATTCAGGAAGCGCCGCCGATCAGAAACACAGCTGACCGAATCTAGTCATCTGCCCGACAACAGCAGTAAATGAGCGACAACATTTTGCTCGCTGTGAAGCCGGTCTTTAGTCCTCTAGGTGTCATAACACAATAGTTCACTTTTGTCACAATCGACTGAAATAATATCCCCTCCCGTGCCTACACAGTAACCTCCGATATATCCTGGGCTCATCCCCAGTTCCCCTCCATTTCGTTACCTACTGTGTCAGCCGAGGCTCACTGGGTAACACTATTGCCGGAGTCAGAAGGTCGTGGGTCCGAGTCCCACTCCAGGGACTTCAGCCTATAATCCAGGCTGCTACTCCAGTGCAGTACTGAGGGAGCGCCGCACTATCGGAGGGGCGGTACTGAGGGAGCGCCACACTGTCGGAGGGGCAGTACTGATGGAGCGCCGCACTGTCGGAGGGGCAGTACCTTGGGAGCGCCGCACTGTCGGAGGGGCAGTACCTTGGGAGCGCTGCACTGTCGGAGAGGCGGTACTGAGGGAGCGCCACACTGTCGGAGGGGCAGTACTGAGGGAGCGCCGCACTGTTGGAGGGGCAGTACTGAGGGAGCGCCGCACTATCGGAGGGGCAGTACTGAGGGAGCACCGCACTGTCGGAGGGGCAGTGCTGAGGGAGTACCGCACTGTCGGAGGGGCAGTACTGGGGGAGCGCCGCACTGTCGGAGGGGCAGTACTGAGGGAGCGTTGCACTGTCGGAGGGGCAGTGCTGAGGGAACGCCGCACTGTCGGAGGGGCAGTACTGAGGGAGCGCCGCACTGTCGGAGGGGCAGTACTGAGGGAGCGCCGCACTGTCGGAGGGGCAGTACTGAGGGAGCGCCGCACTGTCGGAGGGGCAGTACTGAGGGAGCGCCGCACTGTCGGAGGGGCAGTACTGAGGGAGCGCCGCACTGTCGGAGGGGCAGTACTGAGGGAGCGCCGCACTGTCGGAGGGGCAGTACTGAGGGAGCGCCGCACTGTCGGAGGGGCAGTACTGAGGGAGCGTCGCACTGTCAGAGGTGCCGTCTTTCAATTGAAACGTTAAACCAAAGCCCTGTTTTCCCTCTCAGGTGGCTATAAAAGAACCCACGGCCACTATTGGAAGAAGAGCAGGGGAGTTCTCCACGGTATCCTGGGGCCAATATTTATTCCTCAACCAAAATTGCTAAAACAGATTCTCTTGTCATTATCACATTGCTGTGTGTGGGAGCTTGCTGTGCGCCAATTGGTTGTTGCGTTTCCCGCATTACAGCGTGACAACACTCCAAAAGTATTTCATTGGCAGTAAAGAGCTCTGATCCAACCTGAGATTGTGAAAGGCGCTATAGAAATGCACGCCTTCCTTCGAAATTGGGACGAGAGACATACTGCAAGCAAAAACACGGAAGGTGGTGCCCCTTGTGGGGGACACCAGAACTAGGGGCCATCAATATCAGACAGTCACTGATAAATCCACTGGGGAATTCAGGAGAAACTTCTTTACCCAGAGAGCGGTGAGAATGTGGAACTCGCTGCCACAGGGAGGGGTTGAGGCGAATAGTATCGATGCATTTAAGGGGAGGCTGGATAAACACATGAGGGAGAAAGGAATAGAAGGATATGGTGATGGGGTGAGATGGAGAGGGGTGGGAGGGGGCTGGTGTGGAGCATAAACACCGGCACCGAGCCGTTGGGCCGAACGGCCTGTTTCTGTATGGTACATTCGATGATAATCATGGGCTTCACTCAGTGTGACCAGGACACAGTAGGCCCCAACATTCTGTTGTGTGGTCTTCAGTCACCCTTCGCATGTCCGCAGGAGACCAGTGGACCGAGCATAGCAGAAACCGTGCGTAATCCTGCTTCGCCAGCCTCCCACTGATCTCCAGGGGGTGACAGTAAGACATCATGAAAACCCCCCATGAATTTCAGGGCCAGAATTTCACTGCATACTCAGGTGCCATGTTTGACATTGCCAATCCTGTAGCCACCCTCCCCTGCATTTGCAAGCGATTGTGGCTATCTGTTACAATCCAAAATCCATTATGCCAGGACGAGTACCTGACTCAACCCCTCTTGGGAACCTCATGATTCTGTCCCCGGGTGGAATTCCTACCAAACGAGATCATTTTGTGGATTATACCCAAGTCACGTAGGAACAGGAGGAGGCCATTCAGCCTCTCCATCCTGTTCCGCCATTCAATGAGATCATGGCTGATCTGCACCTCAACTCCATTGACCCGCCTTGGTCTCCCAATTCTGTGTCCTGCGTACAATCCGGATGAGATTGATGGGACAAAACTCTCCTCTGCCCGTGAGGGCCCGACTGAAAGCAGGAGACAGGCTAAGTGAGTGGGCAAAAGTTTGGCAGATGGAGTATAATGTCGGAAAGTGTGAGGTCATGCACTTTGGCAGAAAAAAAATCAAAGAGCAAGTTATTATTTAAATGGAGAAAGATTGCAAAGTGCCGCAGTACAGCGGGACCTGGGGGTACTTGTGCCTGAAACACAAAAGGTTAGTATGCAGGTACAGCAAGTGATCAGGAAGGCCAATGGAATCTTGGCCTTTATTGCAAAGGGGATGGAGTATAAAAGCAGGGAAGTCTTGCTACAGTTATACAGGGTATTGGTGAGGCCACACCTGGAATACTGCGTGCAGTTTTGGTTTCCATATTTAAGGAAGGATATATTTGCTTTGGAGGCGGTTCAGAGAAGGTTCACTCGGTTGATTCCGGAGATGAGGGGGTTGTCTTATGAGGAAAATTTGAGTAGGTTGGGCTTTTACTGATTGAAATTCAGAAGAATGAGAGGTGATCTTATCGAAACGTATAAGATTATGAGGGGGCTTGACAAGGTGGGTGCAGAGAGGATGTTTCCACTGATGGGGGGAGACTAGAACTAGGGGCCATGAACTTAGAATAAGGGGCCGCCCATTTAAAACTGAGATGGAGGAGGAATTTCTTCTCTCAGAGGGTTGTAAATCTGTGGAATTCGCTGCCTCAGAGAGCTGTGGAATCTGGGACATTGAATAAATTTGACAGAAATTGACAGTTTCTTAAGCGATAAGGGAGTCACGGGTTATGGGGAGCGGGCGGGGAAGTGGAGCTGAGTCCATGATCGGATCAGCCATGATCATATTAAATGGTGGAGCAGGCTCGAGGGGCCGTATGGCCGACTCCTGCTCCTATTTCTTATGTTCGTATGTAGGTTTCGCACACTCTCAGTCCAGTTCTCCTTGGACACTGGACCATGGAGCAAGCCTGTCTCCAATGTGGCACTCAGTGGATTGTAATAGATGGCCGCAATCTGCAGAGGATGACCTGACGGGACGTGAGGTGAGGGTTGCAGCTGAGACACTGATCGGGTATTGAGCAAGGAGCTTTACTCTGCAATCGACCCGATGTAATCGCGCTAAATGCTGACCATGGCTGGCCAATAAGGAGAGTGTTCCAGCCCCCAGCTTCCACATCCCTCACTCACCCTGATGGACCGCAATAATTCCACAAAAAGGCACAAAATAAAATATATACAAAAGGTTAAACAAAATCATGAACTTAAAAGAGCATACGACTACTATATTCGAAATATAACAAAATATTCTGCAAGTAAGAGAGACTCAAAGAGAGTTTTTTGAACAACAGAGCTCAACTGAAGAGAACTGGAAGCACGTGATAGAGCAAATGAGGACCCGCCTCTGAGTCAGAGGTCATGGGTTTGAGCCCCACTCCAGGCACATGAGCACAAAAATTCAGGCTGACACTCCGAGTGCAGTACTGAGGGAGCGCCGCACTGTCGGAGGGGCAGTACTGAGGGAGCGCCGCACTGTCGGAGGGGCAGTACTGAGGGAGCGCCGCACTGTCGGAGGGGCGGTACTGAGGGAGCGCCGCACTGGCGGAGGGGCAGTACTGAGGGAGCGCCGCACTGTCGGAGGGGCGGTACTGAGGGAGCGCCGCACTGTCGGAGAGGCGGTACTGAGGGAGCGCCGTACTGTCGGAGGGGCAGTACTGAGGGAGCGCCGCACTGTCGGAGGGGCAGTACTGAGGGAGCGCCGCACTGTCGGAGGGGCAGTACTGAGGGAGCGCCGCACTGTCGGAGGAGCAATACTGAGGGAGCGCCGCACTGTCGGAGGGGCAGTACTGAGGGAGCACCGCACTGTCGGAGGGGCAGTACTGAGGGAGCGCCGCACTGTCGAAGGGGCAAGACTGATGGAGTGCCGCACTGTAGGAGGGTCAGTACTGAGGGAGCGGCGCACTGTCGGAGGGGCAGTACTGAGGGAGCGGCGCACTGTCGGAGGGGCGGTACTGAGGGAGCGCCGCACTGTCAGAGGGTCAGTACTGAGGGAGTGCTGCACTGTCGGAGGGGCAGTACTGAGGGAGCGCCGCACTGTTGGAGGGGCAAGACTGAGGGAGTGCCGCACTGTCGGAGGATCAGGACTGAGGGAGCACCGCACCGTTGGAGGGTCAGTACTGAGGGAGAGCTACACTTTTGGAGGTGCAGTCTTTCGGATGAGACGTTAAACTGAGCCCCCTTATGTCTTCTCAAGTGGACCTAAAAGATCCCATGGCCTCTATTTCGAAGAAGAGCAGTGGAGTTCTCTATATAAATACAAGGGACTCTTGCATTTATATCGCGTCTTTTACGACCACCGGTTGTTACAAAGCGCTTTACAACCAATGGAATACTTTTGAAATGTGGTCACTGTTGAAATTTGGGAAAGGCAGCAGTCAATTTGCGCACAGCAAGCTCCCACACACAGCAATGTGATAATGACCAGATCATCTGTTTTAGTGATGTTTATTAAGTGATAAATATTGGGCCCAGGACACCGGGGAGAACTCCCCTGCTCTTTTTCGAAGTGGTGCCACGGGATCTTTTACATCCAACTGAGAGGGCAGACGGGTCCTCGGTTTAACGTCCCATCCAAAAGACAGCACCTCCGACAGTGCAGCGCTCCCTCAGCACTGCCCCTCCGACAGTGCGGCGCTCTCTCAGCACTGCCCCTCCGATAGTGCGGCGCTCCCTCAGCACTGCCCCTCCGACAGTGCGGCGCTCCCTCAGCACTGCCCCTCCGACAGTGCGGCGCTCCCTCAGCACTGCCCCTCCGACAGTGCGGCGCTCCCTCAGCACTGCCCCTCCGACAGTGCGGCGCTCCCTCAGTATTGCACTGGACTGTCAGTCTAGATTTTTGTGCTGAAGTCTCTGGAGCAAGACTTGATCACCGACCCACGGTCTCTGAGGCGAGAGTGCTGCCCACTGAGCTGTGGTTGAGCAAGCAGGACTCAATGATCTATATCACAACAGAATGATTTATATTATGCCAGACATCTTGCATTTTTCTGCAAATGGCTGTGATAGCCATGTTGCAATCACTATATTGAGATATGACTGAACTGGTAGTAACTGTCTCTCTCTTTTCCCTGTCTCACACACTTGACAGACAGAGAAAACAGCTCCACACCGATTCTGTACCCTACGGACTATTTTGTTGTAACTGATGTGAATCCGTAGGTGCTCTGGGTGGAGGGTATATCCTGTAAACACAACGCACACTAACACTATTACTTTGAAGACAGTAAAAGGCTGCAATTTTCTGCATGTCATTTGGGATAATATAAATCATTCTGTCATTAAAAAAAAAATCACTGGAAATGCTGGAGGAACAAACCAGAGTGCAGCGAGATGGGGAAATATATCAAAGCAGAGACATTAACAATTCACATCAATGTAACGGCTAATATTGATGTTGAAATGTTGCCGTGTTGCAGCTCGGCTTCCTAATATATTAAAATATTCTCTTGTTGAACTATCGACAGCCATGCCGGCACAGGTGGAACCCTGCTCATTAGGGTCAAGTTATTTTCCAATTTTGACAGGTTGACGCACAAATAATGACAGCCGAAGCCTGCCTCCATCCATCTCCATTTCCATCATTATTCTCTCAGCTTGTCTGCCTCCTCAATCATTTCTTCCGCCTCCCTAATCATTTCATTGATTCTCCTTGGTCTTCTTAAACATGGTACGGACACGGCATAGACACAGCACGGACATAGCACAGACACGGGCCAGACACAGCCCGGGCCAGACATGGTACAGACACGGCCCGGGCCAGACATGGTACAGACACGGCCCGGGCCAGACATGGTACAGACACGGCCCGGGCCAGACATGGTACAGACACGGCCCGGGCCAGACATGGTACAGACACGGCCCGGGCCAGACATGGTACAGACACAGTATGGACATGGTATAGATACAGTACGGACATGGTATGGACATGGCCCAGACACGATAGAGACATGTTATGGACACAGTACGTACACGTTACAGACATGTTACAGACACGTTACGGACACGGTACGGACATGGCCCAGACCGGACACAGTACGGACATGGTATAGACAAGGTTTTTTAGAAGCATATTAACCGTTAAAGGGTTGTCAGAGGAGCGGTGGGCCAATTGATGACCAAATTGGAGATCTATAGGTGGAGGCAGAGGCTGAGGTACGAAATAAGTACTTTGCATCGGTGTTGAGCAAGGAAGGGGGTTTTGCCAAAAGTTACAATAAACAAGGAGGTTGCCAGCATATTACACCAGATATATGGCACAGAAACAGGCCATTGGGCCCAACCAGTCCGTGCTGGCGTTTATTCTCCACTCGAGCCTCCTCCCGTCTTTCCTCATCTAAATCTATCGGCATAACCCTCTATTCCCTTCTCCCCCATGTGTTTATCCAGCCTCCCCTTAAATACATCGATACTATTCGCCTCAACCCCTCCCTGTGGCAGCGAGTTCCACATTCTCACCCCTCTCTGGGTAAAGAAGCTTCTCCTGAATTCCCCATTGGATTTCTGGGTGACTATCTTATATTGATGGCCCCTTGTTCTGGTCTCCCCCACAAGTGGAAACACTCTCTCTGTATCCACTCTATCAAAACCTATCAGGACCGAAATTTCCCCCCTGCTTACAGCCCATCACCGTTTCTAAGAGGCGGGAATGGAGTGGATAGGCCTCACCGACCTTGAGCCGACCCGTCCTAAATTACTCCCCCCCCCCCCGGGCCGGGAGCGGCGGGAATGGGTTTCTGCACCACTCTCCAATCCCGTTACCGACCCCGCGGGGGAAATTACCCCGCAGGAGCGCCGCTGCCGGTCGGTGCCCCGGACAGCTGTGTGTGCCTGGGCGGTGTGTCCGGCCTTAAAGGGGAGGGCGCGCTGCTGGCGACTCCATTTTATTTACATTGTCAGCCGACTGCCAGGTCGGCCCAGCAATGGTGGCCACGGGTTCGGCCGGGCCATCAACAGGCAGCACCGCCCCCCCCCCCCCGCCCCCCCCACCGCCCTCCGCACCCCCCTCTTGGGTGGCCCAGTGTGCCGAACTAAACTAACTGCAGAGTTGGCAGCGGCCCTCCCCTTTAACTGAAGGGGAGGAGACACTGTGACATGTCGGCGTGATGCGCTATGTCCACGGCACTGATGACACCGAGCGATGCCGCCCCGCTCCAAAGGCACTTCTGTCCCTCAACACCGCCCCGACCAGAAATAAAAGCCCAAGAGCTGAATGTCGGTCCAATCTCCGACCCTTGCATCGGTGGGTGCGCCTACATTCTGTTCGGGGGGGGGGGGGGGGCAATTTCAGCCCCTTCATAATTTTAAAGACCTTTATTAGGTCACCCCTCAGCCTTGTTTTTTTCAAGATGAGATAAAAATAGATAGAGGAGGAACTGGAAAGGCCGGCTGTACTTAAAGTCGGTACGTCACTCGGTCCGGATGGGTTGCATCCTACGTGACTGAGGGAAGTCAGGGTGGAAATTGCGGAGGAGCTGGGCACAACCTTCCAATCCTCCTCCAATACTGGAGTGGTGCCCGGGGACTGGAGAATTGTAAGTGTTATAAAAAGGGACAAGGATAAAGCCAGCAACTACAGGCCAGTCAGTTTAACCTCGGTGGTGGGGGAGCGTTCAGGAGCAATAATCCGGGAGAAAATGAACACTTGGACAATAACGGAGGACCAGCACGGATTTGTTAAAGGCAAATCGTGATTGACGAACTTGATGGAGTTTTTTTTGATGTGGTATCAGAGAGGGTGGATGAGGGCAGTGCGGTAGATGTTGTGTATATGGAATTTCAAAAGGCTTTTGATGAGGTGCCACATGATAGACTTGTGAGTAACATGGGATAAAAGGGGCTGTGCCAGCATGGATACAGCATTGGCGAAGGGACAGTAAGCAGAGTAGCGTTGGACAGCTGTTTTTCAGACTGGAGGGCGGTACACAGCGGTGTCCCCCAGGGCTCGGTTCTAGGACCGCGGCTTTTCTCGATAAACATTCATGACTTGACTTGGGGGTACAGGGCACAATTTCTAAATTTGCAGATGACACAAGACTTGGAAATGTGAACAGTGAGGAGGAGAGTGATCGACTTCAAGAGGACATAGACAGGCTGGTAGAATGGGCGCACACAGGACAGAGAAAATTCAACACAGAAAAGCGATACAGTTTGGTCATAAGAGCAAGGAGAGACGATACAAGCTAAAGAGACCTGGGGATGCTTGTGCACAAATCACTGAAGGTGGCAGGACAGATTAACAAAGCAGTCAATAAAGCACATGGGATGCTGGGCTTTATAAATAGAGGCATAGAGTAGTTGTGCTAAATCTTTATAAAACACTGGTTCGGCCCCAGCTGGAGAATTTGTGTTCAATTCTGGGCCCCGCACTTTCGGAAGGAGCTGAAGGCTTTGCAGAGGGGGCAGAGGAGATTTACCGGAATGGTTCCAGGGATGGGGGACTTTGTTGTGTGGAGGGACTGGAGAAGCTGGGCTTGTTCTCCTTGGAGTAGGGAAGGTTGAGGAGAGATTTGATGGAGGTGTTCAAAATCATGAGTAAATAAGGAGGAACTGTTTCAAATGGCTGAAGGGTCGGTGACCAGAGGGCTCAGATTTAAGGCGGGTGGCAATAGAAGCAGAGGCGAGACGAGGGAAACGTTTGTTACGCGGCACGTGGTCAGGATTTGGAACGCGCTGCCCGATAGGGCGGTGGATACAGATTCAACAGTAGCCTTCGAAAGGGAATTTGATAAATACTGGAAGGAGAAAAAAACTGCAGGGATATGGGGAGAGCAGGGGAGTGGGACTAACTGGTTGCTCTTCAAAGAAGCCAGTGCGGACACGATGGGTGGAATGGCCTTCTTCTGTGCTGTACTACTGTACTGTTCTATGATCTAAATCTGTGTGGGAACCTCTGAGAGAGAAGAAACACGGACCCACAAATGGTACTCATCATCATCATCGTCATCACCATCATCGTCATCATAGGCAGTCCCTCGGAATCGAGGAAGACGTGCTTCCACTCGAAAAGTGAGTTCTCAGGTGGCTGAACAGTCCGATATGGGAATTACAGTCTCTGTCACAGGTGGGACAGACAGTGGTTGAGGGAAGGGGAGGGTGGGGCTGGTTTGCCGCACGCTCCTTCCGCTGCCTGCGCTTGCTTTCTGCATGCTCTCGGCGACGAGACTCGAGGTGCTCAGCGCCCTCCCGGATGCTCTTCCTCCACTTAGGGCAGACTGGTCTTTGGCCAGGGACTCCCAGGTGTCGGTGGGGATGTTGCACTTTATCAGGGAGGCTTTGAGGGTGTTCTTGAAACGTTTCCTCTGCCCACCTGGGGCTCGCTTGCCGTGAAGGAGTAGAGTGCTTGCCGAGTAGAGCGTTTGCTATGGGGGGGGGGGGGGGGGGGGGGGGGAGTCTTGTGTCGGGGGCACGCGGACGATGTGGCCTGCCCAGCGGAGCTGGTCGAGTGTGGTCAGTGCTTCGATGCTGGCCTGAGCGAGAACACTGACGTTGGTGCGTCTGTCCTCCCAGGGGATTTGCAGGATCTTGCGGAGACATCGTTGGTGGTATTTCTCCAGCGACTTGAGGTGTCTACTGTACATGGTCCATGTCTCTCAGAGCCATACAGGAGGGTGGTTATCACTACTGAATGGCACTCACTCGAGTGGGTATGTTAATCGAGGGAACATAGGAACAGGAAGAGGCCATTCAGACCCTCTAGCCTGTCGCGTTATTCAATGAGATTGTGGCTGATCTGTATCTTAACTCCATCTATCTGCCTTGGTTCTGTAACCTTTAATACCCATGCTTAACAAAGTTTTGACAATGCTTCCAGACATCACCCCCCAAACGGCGAGCTCCAATTGTTGGGTCCATGAACTCAAACTCAATCCCAACTGGTTAATGTAAGATGCTTCGGCAAACCAACTCCTCGACCCAAAAACCACAATGTTTCCTCGGTGAGGAGTTCAGTGAGCCAGGGTAAAGCATATTTCTGGTTCTTTGGCTTGCAACTTGCACAAAACCCAGTGTTCTTACAGGAGCAAAATGGTCCTACCAATTGCCTGATATTAAAGCAATTTCCAATTACTGTGAAACTTGTTGAGGTCTCGCGGGGATGGATGGGCTGGTGTGATAACTGTAAACACTATTTCATGCTGAAATGCAAACACTATTTCTAATAATGTCATAACTGCAATGATAATGCTAATACAATTTGGCTTTTTTTTGAAATTGTAGATAATACAGAAATGAGAATAGCCTTGCAGTTTCATTCACCTCAGCCCAAACTGTGCTTTATCAATTCAACACAGACAAATCCCTGACAATTACATACATAATAAAATGGTCATCATTACATTCTGGTGTACAAAAATTATAGGTTGTAATACAAGAACAGGCCATGAAAACCATATTAATCCTCATAAAAACAAACAGTAGCCCAATTGCTGCCCCTTCAAGGACTGGCAGTGGATGACATTACCACGAGCTTTGCTCAATTCATTTGAAGTGCAGTCACTGTTGTAATGTGGGGAAACACAGCAGTCCATTTGCACACAGCAAGCTCCCACAAACAGCAATGTGATAATGACCAGATCATCTGGTTTTGTTATGCTGATTGAGGGATAAATATTGGCCCCAATACACAGGGGAGAACTCACCTGCTCTTCTTCCAATAGTGCCATGGGATCTTTTACATCCACCCCAGAGGGCAGACGGGGCCTCGGTTTAATGACTCAATCTGAAAGAGGGTGCCTCAGTACTGCCCCTCCGACAGTGCAGCGCTCTCTCAGTACTGCCCCTCCAACAGTGCGGCGCTCCCTCAGTCTTGCCCCTCTGACAGTGCGGCGCTCCCTCAGTACTGCCCCTCCGACAGTGCGGCGCTCCCTCAGTACTGCCCCTCCGACAGTGCAGCGCTCTCTCAGTACTGCCCCTCCAACAGTGCGGCGCTCCCTCAGTCTTGTCCCTCTGACATTGCGGCGCTCCCTCAGTCTTGCCCCTCTGACAGTACGGCGCTCCCTCAGTCTTGCCCCTCTGACAGTACGGCGCTCCCTCAGTACTGCACTGCGAGCGCCTGCCTAGATTTTTGTAAACCCACAACCTTCTGACTCAGAGGCGAGGGTTCTACTCACTGAGACATAGCTGACACACACACTGGGCAAAAGGTAACGGGCCATGATTTGCTGTGCCAGGGAATGAAATGGAGTCTGCCATTAGTTAGACCTGCCCATGCATGTTTAGACATTTAATTTTTTTTTTGCGTGGCGAGTTGCTGAAAGTGCGAGCTGATAACGTTGTAGCGAGGGGGATCCAGGCATCCGGGACCTGAGTGAGCAGGCCAAGCAACTGGGTGTCTCCTTAAACAATCAGCTTGTAGAATTGAGAAATAAACAGTGCAAGGACTGAGCAGGATGTCTAAATTAGAGCGGGTGAATTCAATGCCAAATCAGGCAGAGGGGGAAAGAAATTTGAGAGAGAGAGAATGTAGAGACATAAAGGAAAGTAATGAAAAATTTCAATATTAAAAATGTCATAAATCTCCAACAACAATTAAAAGCTGAAAGAATGAGACTTTATACTTGCAATAGTTCACTGTCAGTGGCAGAGAGATTGGCTGGCAGTAATTAACAATGACCATGTTGTTAAAAGGGTACTTTGACTTCAGATTTAGCTTTCGATGGCGAGTTTAGTTACTGCACATATACAGCAACTTCACGCCGATCATTGCGGAGCGGCGCCTCTCGGACTGCAGTCTGCGGGGAGATCTCACAGTGGGGGTGGGGTGGAGGGGGGGGTTTAGGGAGTAGGGCTGGCCGGTCGCGAGGAGGAAAGGAGGAAAGCAGGCCAGTATGCGGGGTCGTGGTGGGAAGCATTCCTGCTCCTGCTGGCCCACAAGCCGTGCTGGGTCCGTCTGTTCTCGCCTTCCTCGAGCTGCCGGGTTTCCCACACCCCTGGAAACATGGCCCGCAGCACGTCAACTTAAAACGGTGGTAAAATTTGAGGCACGCAGCCTCGTTGTCATATTTAAATTACCAGCGCCTCTGGAGAGGAGATTGTCCCGTCCCCCCCCCTCACCCCCCACCCTAAACGCACCTGCGTGGAAGGAAGCCATCCCACTGAACTATTTTGCAGCAGAGCAGGGGAGTTCTTGTTAGCAATACTGAAGTCCGTGGGACTAAAGGGACAGAGGCAGCATGGATCTGAAATTTGGCTCAGGGACAGAAAACAGAGAGCAGTTTGTCAGATTGGAGTGAAGTGAAGATTGAGCTTGACAGAGTGGATGCAGAGAGGATGTTTCCCCTCGTGGGAGACTCTAGAACTAGGGGGCATAGTTTCAGAGTGGGCGGGGGGGGGTAAATTGCCCGTTTGGGACGGAGATGAGGAGGAATTTCTTCCCTCAGAGGGTCGTGAGTCTTTGGATGTCTCTGCCCCGGAGAGCTGTGAAGGCTGGGTTATTGAATATATTTAAGGTGGAGATGAGACAGATTTTTGAGCGATAAGGGAGTAAAGGGTTATGGGGAGCGGGCGGGGAAGTGGAGCTGAGTCCATGATCAGGTCAGCCATGATCTTATTGAATGGCGGAGCAGGCTCGAGGGGCCGATGGCCGACTCCTGTTCCTATTTCATCGGTTATACAATAATGTTTTCCAGGGATCAGTATTAGAAACATAGAAACATAGAAAATAGGTGCAGAAGTAGGCCATTCAGCCCTTCGAGCCTGCACTACCATTCATGGCTGATCATGCAACTTCAGTATCCCATTCCTGCTTTCTCTCCGTACCCCTTGATCCCTTTAGCCGTAAGGGCCACATCTAACTCCTTTTTGAATATTTCTAATGAACTGGCCTCAACAACTTTCTGTGGTAGAGAATTCCACAGGTTCACAATTCTCTAAGTGAAGAAGTTTCTCCTCATCTCGGTCCTAAATGGCTTACCCCGTATCCTTAGACTGTGACCCCTGGTTCTGGACTTCCCCAACATCGGGAACATTCTTCCTGCATCTAACCTGTCCAAAACCCATCAGAATTTTAGATGTTTCTGTGAGATCCCCTCTCATTCTTCTAAACTCCAGTGTATAAAGGCCCAGTTGATCCAGTTTTTCTTCATATATCAGTCCTGCCATCCCGGGAATCAGTCTGGTGAACCTTCGCTGCACTCCCTCAATAGCAAGAATGTCCTTCCTCAGATTAGGAGACCAAAACTGAACACAATATTCCAGGTGAGGCCTCTGTACAACTGCAGTAAGACCTCCCTGCTCCTATACTTAAATCCTCTAGCTATGAAGGCCAACATGCATTTGCCTTCTTCACCGCCTGCTGTACCTGCATGCCAACTTTCAATGACTGATGTACCATGACACCCAGGTCTCGTTGCACCTCACCTTTTCCTAATCTGTCACCATTCAGATAATATTCTGCCTTCCTGTTTTTGCCACCAAAGTGAATAACCTCACATTTATCCACATTATCCTGCATCTGACATGCATTTGCCCACTCACCTAACCTGTCCAAGTCACCCTGCAGCCTCTTCGCATCCTCCTCACAGCTCACACTGCCACCCAGCTTAGTGTCATCTGCAAACTTGGAGATATTACATTCAATTCCTTTGTCTAAATCATTAATGTATATTGTATATTCAGACCATTGCTCTTTGATATATATTAATGATCTGGGTTTGGGTATACAGTGCGTAATTTCAAAGTTTGCAGATGTTACGGAATTCAGAAACGTAGTCAACAATGAGGATTGTAACAGACTTTAGGAGGACATTCACAGGCTGGAGAAATGGGCAGACACATGGGAGATGAAATCTAACACTGCCAAGTGTGACATTTTGGTAGGAAAAATAAGGAGAGGAAATTTAAACTCAATGGTACAATTTTAAAGGGGGTGCAGGAACAGAGAGACCCGGGGATGTGTGTACAGAAATCTTTGAAGGTGGCAGGGCAGGTTGAGAAGGCTGTTAAAAAGGCACACGGTGTCCGTGGCTTTATTAATAAGAATTAGGAGCAGTAGGAGGTCATTGGGCCCCTCGAGCCTGCTTTCCTTTCCATAAATCCGTGTTTGACTCTGCCCAGTCATGTTATTATTTTCTTTGTGCCCTGTTACCATGTCCTCAATAATAGATTCTAGCATTTTCCCTGCCACTGATGTCAGGCTAACTGGTCTGTAGTTCCCCGTTTTCTCCCTCCCTCCTTTCTTATAATAATAGAGGGATATGCAGCCAGTTGCTGTGATCGGGAATGCGCTGCCTGAAAGGGCGGTGGGAGCAGATTCAATAGTGACTTTCAAAAGGGGAATTGGATAAATACTCGAAAAGGAAACATTTGCCGGGCTGTGGGGAAAGAACAGGGAGGGAGTGGGACTGATTGGATCGCTCTGTCACAGAGCCGGCACAGGCTCGATGGGCCCAATGGCGGCCTCCTGTGCTGTATCGTTCTATGATTCACCCCGGTATCCTGGTCAATATTTATCCCTCAATCAACATCACTGAAACAGATGATCTGGTCATTATCTCATTGCTGTTTGTGGGAGCTTGCTGTACGCAAATTGGCTGCTGCGTTTCCTACATTACAACAGTGACTACACTCCAAAAGTACTTCATTGGCTGTAAAGTGCTTTGGGACGTCCTGAGGAGGTGAAAGGCGCTATATAAATGAGAGTTCACTTTCCCTTTCAGCTGCTTCATCCTTACCTCAGAGAGCTTCCGTCAGAGAGAGAAGGACAGATTCATCGGGGGCCGAATAAACACTTCTGTCTTGCTTATACGGGTGCAGCGCCTAAAATACGGAACCCTTGGGACCGAGGCCGTACCGGGTTCCGGGCTTTTCCGGATCTTCCATTTGTTTTCTGACGTCATGAATCCGGAAACACTCGAGAGCCCAAGTTTGGGTATTCCCGGATTTCGGAACGTCAGAAAGGGTCATGGGGGGGGGGGGGGGAAATTCCTGCCGAAGAGCTGTTCGGGCTGTCCGGGGCCCGCCGAGGAGGAGGATGTCGTCGGGTGGGCCCCGCTGAAGGGGTGTTCGGGCGGGCCAGCGAGGCGGCCCCCCGAGGTGAGGGCCGCGGCGGTGAGGCGAGGGGCAGTGAGGCGAGGTCAGAGGTCGGGCAGCGGCGGGGCCCCGAGGTCGGCAGGGTCGTCGAGCCTGGATTCCCGAACATTTTACGGATTCCGGACGACCCTGCCACCGATCAGTCCGGAGTACAGATTCCACAACTCCGGAGTCTTGATGCTGCACTTGTACTGTGCAATCGAAACAATGATTGTTTGTTCATCGAATGGGGCCTCTGTCAGGCTGCAATAGTATTTAACGTTACAGGTTGATGACCTCTCGTCAGAACTGGGCCGCTCGCTGGTCGAGGATTCTTTTCCTGTGTTTTCTCTCGCTTTCCCACAGCAGCTCGTGATGGTTTTTCCAATCACACCCTATGTAGACACATCTTTAGTTTCTTAACTTCTCCCATTACCATCTCGTTTCCTCACCGACCTGAAACGTGAACTCTTGTCTCTCTCTCTCTCTCTCTCTCTCGCCAAAGGTGCTGCCCGGCCTGCTGAGAATTCCAGCATTTGCTCACTTGAATTCGGAAATTCCAGCATTTAGTTTTGGTCAAAATCTTTGTTTAAACCGCAACACAAAAGCAAAAAATACTGCGGATGCTGGAAATCTGAAATAAAAGCAGAGAATGTTGGAAATAGTCAGCGGGTCAGACAGCGTCTGTGGGGAGAGAGACAGAGGCAACGCTTTCGGTCGATGACTCTTCGTCAGAACTGGAAAAAGTTCGAGATGGAACAGGTTTTTAAGCAAGTATCGGGGCAGGGCAAGGGGGGAGGGGAGGAAAGAACAAAAGGGAAGGTCTGTGATCGGGTGGAAGGCAGGAGAGATTAGAGAGACAAAGAGGATGATGGGGCGAGGGGAAAGGAGATGGTAATGGGACAAGTTAAGAACTAAAGATGTGTCTACATAGGGTGTGAATGGAAAAAACCATCACGAGCTGCTGTGAGAAATAGAGAGAAAACACAGGAAAAGAATCCTCGCCCCGAGAGGAATTTGAATAACTGGTTTGGAATGCGTGGCCCGACTATCTACAAACACCTGGGTATCTCCCAGTTGGCTGCTATCCCTCCACGTTTTGGCTCCGAATAACTTTAAAGATACCTCTTTCCGAGTTCAATCGATGCTGAAAAAGCCAGCAGCTCCTGCCTGCAAATCCCAGTGTCTGACAGCCCAGTGCAAGAAGCCTGCCATCAAAGATTCTGCTCCAGCAACACTTCAGTGTGTTGAATGTGAAGTAATTAATATTGCGAGAGGCAGAATCTAGGAAATGTTCGATTGAGAGCACGGCTGTTCAATAAGGGATCTGGGAGAACAAATACACAAATCACGGGTGACACGGGTTAGCAAGGCCGTATAAAAAAAGCACTCGGGTTTATTTCTAGAGGGATAGAATTGAAAAGTAGGGAAGTTATGCTAAACCTGTATCGAACCTTGGTTAGACCGCACTTGGAGCACTGCGTACAGTTCTGGTCTCCATATTATAAAAAGGATCTAGAGGCACTGGGGAGGGTGCAGAGAAGATTTACAAGGATGATACCAGAAATGCGAGGGTATACCTATCAGGGAAGGATGAACTGGCTGGGTCTCTTTTCTCTTGAAAAAAGGCAGAGGGGTGACCTAATAGAGGTCTTTAAAATGATGAAAGGTTTTGATAGAGTGGATACAGAGAGAATGTTTCCACTTGTGGGGAGATCATAACTAGAGGCCATCAATATAAGATAGTCACCCAGAAATCCAATGGGGAATTCAGGAGAAACTTCTTTACCCAGAGAGAGGTGAGAATGTGGAACTCGCTGCCAAAGGGAGGGGTTGAGGTGAATAGTAGCGATGTATTTAAGGGGAGGCTGGATAAACATATGGGGGAGAAGGGAATAGAGGGTTATGCTGATAGATTTAGATGGGGAAAGACGGGAGGAGGCTCGAGTGGGCATAAATGCCGGCATGGACTGGTTGGGCCCAATGGCCTTTTTCTGGGCCATATATCTGATGTGATTCTGTGAGTTGCTGTTTCTGTGCTCTGTCTCACCCACTTTCTAATGGATATAAAAATTGCTGACAGAATGTTGCTGTTTGAGCATTTTTTTTTAGAAATTTTTAAAATGAGTTGACTATGGTTTTATTCATCCATTGTGCTTATTACAGTTGCGACATGTTTATGGATTTTTCTGATGTATTATTAATATCAGCACATTTAATTATAGAACTGAGGTAATTATTTATCTAATTTAACTATTAATTTATGTTTAATCTAATATCAACGAGCTGTTCCTGGGAAGATGTCCTATAGGCTTATGACGCATACAGTGAGATCTCAGCATCCCCTCCAGCCAATGCTGTCAATCTCCTGGGATCCCTCCCCCTCCTCTGTCGATACCTCTCTCTGCACACAGTGCTTCCAACTCCAGCAACACTACCCCGGGGAACTAAACCGAGGGCCCCGCTCGACACGGCCAACTGCAAGCAACCCCCAGAGCTGCCAAACACCAAGACTCACTCACTGCTCCCACATCCCATGAACTGCCCTCTCTCCAGTACTGTGCAATTCCAGGACCCTCCCGAGTATTTCCGAACCCCAGGAAGTCTCTTCCATTCTGGTGAACCCATTCCCGATGTTCCCAAACCCAGGACACCCTTCCCACGTGGGCAAACCCATTCCCGGTGTTCCCAAACCCGGGACACCCCTCCCACATGGGCAAACCCATTCCCGATGGTCCCAAACCCGGGACACCCCTCCCACATGGGCAAACGCATTCCCGGTGTTCCCAAATCCGGGACACCCCTCCCACATGAGCAAACCCATTCCCGATGTTCCCAAACCCAGGACACCCCTCCCCCGCTGGTAAACCTACAGGGCTACGGACCAAGAGCTGGAAAGTGGGATTAGGCTGGATAGCTCATCGTCAGCCGGCACGGACACGATGGGCCGAAATAGCCTCCTTCCGTGCTGTAAATTTCTATGATTCTATGAAACCCATTCCCGGTACTACCAATTTCCAGCTTCCCCATCTCAGTTCTAACAGGACACTGCCGCTCAGTGTTGTTAAACTCCACATTAACCTCCCCAGTGTTACAAATGTCACTTATTTCAATCCATCACCTTTCTGTTTTATCCTGGGATTTTACAAAGATAAGAAATTAAAACTGAGTACATAAGTAAAGAAACAAAATTAGAAAACCTATTTCTTCCGACCACATGTCTGCGCCATCAGTAAGACCGTCTATTTCCACCCCACTGATATCGCCCATGTCTGCTCTTACCTCAACTCACCCGCTGCTGAAACCCTCATCCGTGCCTTTGTTATCTCCAGACTTGAGACATTCTACCCTACGTAAACCTGGGGTCACCCAAAACTTGGCTGATCCCGTGTCCTAACTCACACCAAATCCCGCTCACCCATCACCCCCTGTGCTCACTGCCCCGTGTCCTAACTCATACCGAGTCCCGCTCACCCATCACCCCCTGTGCTCACTGCCCCGTGTCCTAACTCGCACCGAGTCCCGCTCACCCATCACCCCCTGTGCTCACTGCCCCGTGTCCTAACTCGCACCGAGTCCCGCTCACCCATCACCCCCTGTGCTCACTGCCCCGTGTCCTAACTCGCACCGAGTCCCGCTCACCCATCACCCCCTGTGCTCACTGCCCCGTGTCCTAACTCGCACCGAGTCCCGCTCACCCATCACCCCCTGTGCTCACTGCCCCGTGTCCTAACTCATACCGAGTCCCGCTCACCCATCACCTCATGTGCTCGCTGCCCCGTGTCCTAACTTGCACCGAGTCCTGCTCACCCATCACCCCCTGTGCTCACTGACCGACATTGGCTCCCGGTTAAGCAGCACCTCGATTTCAAAATTCTCATCCTTGTTTACAAATCCCTCCATGGCCCTCGCCCCTCCCTATCTCTGTAACCTCCTCCAGCCCTACAACCCCCTGCCCACCGCCCCCCCCCCTCCCAATATCTGCACTCCTTCAATTCTGACCTCTTGAGCATCCCCCAATTTCCATCGCTCAACCATCGGTGGTCGTGCCTTCAGCTGCCTGGGCCCCAAGCTCTGGAACTCCCTCCTTAAACCTCTCCGCCTCTCTAGTTTCCCTCCTCCTTTAAGACGCTCCTTAAAAGCTAGCTCTTTGACCAAGCATTTAGTCATCTGCCTTGATTTCTCCTTATGTGGCTCGGGGTAAAATTTTGTTTGATATCAAGGTGCTATGTAAATGCAAGTTGTTGTTTATATAGAAAATTGAACAGAATCGCAGAATTTGGTTCCAAAATATTGATAAATATCCCAAAATGCCACGTAATAAGATGGCAGTACAACTCACACAGGCACTCACATACTGCCAATCTTATGATTATTGTATTTCCTGCAAGTGGTATCTCCTGTAACATTGCCTTGTCAACTGGCTCAATATAAAACAGCTCAAACCCCAGCTAAAGAGGCAGGGAACATCTGAATCACATCAGCTGGAATACTACCAACAGGAGGAGAGTGAGAGAGAGGAGAGAGAGGAGAGAGAGAGAGTGAGAGAGTGAGAGAGTGAGAGAGTGAGTGAGAGAGTGAGTGAGTGAGTGAGTGAGTGAGTGAGTGAGGTGAGTGAGTGAGAGAGAGAGAGAGAGAGAGAGAGAGAGAGTGAGAACGAGAGCGTGAGAACGAGAGAGTGAGAACGAGAGAGAGAGTGAGAACGAGAGAGAGAGTGAGAACGAGAGAGAGAGTGAGAACGAGAGAGTGAGAACGAGAGAGAGTGAGAGAGAGAGAGAGAATGAGAGTGAGAATGAGTGAGAGAATGAGTGAGAGAGTGAGACCGAGAGAGAGAGTGAGAACGTGAGAACGAGAGAGAGAGAGTGAGAACGAGAGAGAGAGAGAGAAAGAGTGAGAACGTGAGAACGAGAGAGAGAGAGTGAGAACGAGAGCGAGAGAGTGAGAACGAGAGAGACAGAGTGAGAGAGGGAGAGAGAGAGAGAGAGGAGAGGAGAGACAGAGTGAGAGTACGAGACAGTGAGAAAAAGAGAGACAGAGTACGAAACAGTGAGAACGAGAGAGACAGAGTGTGAGACAGAGTGAGAGAGAGGAGAGACAGTGAGAGAGTGAGTGAGTGAGAGAGAGAGAGAGAGTGAGAGAGAAAGAGACAGAGTGAGAGACAGTAATAGAGAGAGAAAAGAGAGAGAGAGAAAGGAGAGACAGAGTGAGAGAGAGAGAGGAGAGAGGAGAGAGAGTGAGAAAGAGACAGAGTGAGAGACAGATGCAGAGGAGAGACAGACGCAGAGGAGAGACAGAAAGAGAGCAAGAAGTAGAGAAGGAAGAAAGGTAGAGAGAAAGAAGGGAAGGCAAAAAGACAGAGAAAGGAGACAGAGAGGGAGATACAGAAAGATTGTGAGAGAGGTGAGGAAGGAAGATGGGGAAGAAACCATACAGAAAGGAAAGAGAGAGAAACACACACACCGACATGGAAAAGGTGGAGAGTGAGAGCGAGAGAGCGAGCAATAGATAGAGAGATAGACAGATAGAGATCGATACGTAGAGATAGATAGATAGAGAGAGAGAGAGAGAGAGAGAGAGAGAGAGAGAGAGAGAGAGAGAGAGAGAGAGAGAGATAGATAGATAGATAGATAGATAGATAGATAGATAGATAGATAGGAAAGGAGAGAGAACATTGACAGATCACAGACACAGTCCCAGAACCTCCTGCGGGAAAGGTCCCTGACCTTCCAAGGTTCTGAAGCCAAGCTACAGAACACACATCTGGCCTCACTCCTCCACCACCCAGCCACCACCCAGTGCCCATTCTCCCAACGGCGCAGCACAGGAGACAGCACGTGCTGTGGATCCGAGTGTACCGTGTTGCCTGGAGGGATAATTTGTTAGTTTTTGCACAGGCCACTAAAGCACCTGTGGGATTTAAAAACTGGAGCCAAGATGGGCAAGCCGTGTGTCGCTTGCCATTTTAAATTGCTGTCACCTCTCCTGATTGTGGTTTCTGGGGCCCCCTGGATCGGCATCAATGCAGAATAAGAATGCTGATTCTTCAGGGTGTCAGAATGCTTGTGGGCTCATTATGAAATCAATCAGTGAGAACATTCAGAGGTACACAAGGGACTGGACAAGAACCAATCCATTTATAATTCTCATAAATCTCAGTGCACCCTGCTGCTGTAACGCAGCGAGTTCCAGAATGGTATTTACACAATAAACCATTTTAAAATGTACGAATCTTGACTACTTTAATTTGGTGGCTAAAGCACAGACTGTCCATTATCCCCTTATAGACACGTACACGTTGTATTGGTCACTCGGAACATGTGCACCAGTGGGAAATGTTCCAGGCCTCGTTCCCACTCCGCATCACCTCCCGATAACACGGCCCAGGTCAGGAGATCAAACCCTCGCTCTGCTGTGGCTGGGTGTGTAATCTCCCACTTTACTGCACCGCCTGGCACGGGGGCTGGCGGGCAGCTTCAACGTCACTCGTTTCCGCCAGGTGAAAGTTGCCTCAGTACCACAGACAGACAGACGGACGGACAAGGATAGACGGGTAAAGACCGCCTGGTCCGTCCCACGTGATACCTTGCGTAGCACAACGCCTGCCCCCTGCCCGAAACCCTGTGATCTCCCGGGCGAGGCAAAAATAACAGGTTAAAAAACCCCCCCAGGTCAATCTCGGAAAGAAAATCTGGGAAATTCCTGTCCGACCCATCCAGGCGATCGAAACTACCCTACAAAACACAACATGGTGGAAATTATCGCGCCTCATTCAGGGACGGTAATCCAGGCGGGGCGGTACTTTTAGCGCCTTGAAAAGGTTTGCACCTCCCGCCCAGAAATTCATCAGAATCAGCCGAAGAACTGACAGGGGCTAAATCAGCCGTTGCACACGACCGCCTGGAGGGGGCCATAATGAAAGTTTGGATGGTACATTTGGCGGACACACTGCGCATGCGGCGAACTCCGAGTCAGACCCCGGCAACAGCCGAGTCTTAAAGGCGCGGCATAGCAACGCACCCATTAACGTTTTCAAAATCACTTGTTTTCTCCCCGTAGTCTTATGTCTCTCTGTCGCTGCAAACTCAGAGGCCCACGCACCATGCTCTGTCTAACGCTGCAGTGACTGTGACCTCCGAGGGAAGTGCTTCCACATCCCTTTAGGCAGCCACCAGTTAACGACTCTGCAAGCCTGGACCCACTGGTTATCCAGACGTTGTTATTGGCGGTCGCTCAATGAGGAGGCCACACCGAATTTACCGAGCGGGGTCCAAGGGTGGGCTTTGCACCAGGACTGAGGTCAGGGTCAGAGCGATCGTCAGCAGCCGGGTGCTACAGAGAAACATAGAAAATAGGTGCAGGAGTAGGCTATTCGGCCCTTCGAGCCTGCACCACCATTCAATATGATCATGGCTGATCATTCCCTCAGTACCCCTTTCCTGCTTTCTCTCCATACCCCTTGATCCCTTTAGCCGTAAGGGCCATATCTAACTCCCTTTTGAATATATCTAACGAACTGGCCTCAACAACTTTCTGTGGTAGAGAATTCCACAGGTTCACAATTCTCTAAGTGAAGAAGTTTCTCCTCATCTCGGTCCTAAATGGCTTACCCCGTATCCTTAGACTGTGACCCCTGGTTCTGGACTTCCCCAACATCGGGAACATTCTTCCTGCATCTAACCTGTCCAATCCCGTCAGAATTTTATATGTTTCTATGAGATCCCCTCTCATTCTTCTAAATTCCAGTGAATACAGGCCCAGTTGATCCAGTATTTCTTCATATGTCAGTCCTGCTGTCCCGGGAATCAGTCTGGTGAACCTTCGCTGCACTCCCTCAATAGCAAGAATGTTCTTCCTCAGATTAGGAGACCAAAACTGAACAAAATATTCAAGGTGTGGCCTCACCAAGGTCCTGTACAACTGCAGTAAGACCTCCCTGCTCCTATACTCAAATCCTCTCGCTATGAAGGCCAACATGCCATTTGCCTTCTTCACCGCCTGCTGTACCAGCATGACAACTTTCAATGACTGATGTACCATGACACCCAGGTCTCGTTGCACCTCTCCTTTTCCTAATCTGTCACCATTCAGATAATACTCTGTGTTCGTGTTTTTGCCACCAAAGTGGATAACCTCACATTTATCCACATTATACTGCATTTGCCCACTCACCTAACCTGTCCAAGTCACCCTGCAGCCTCTTAGCATCCTCCTCACAGCTCACACTGCCACCCAGCTTAGTGTCATCTGCAAACTTGGAGATATTACACTCAATTCCTTCATCCAAATCATTAATGTATATTGTAAAGAGCTGGGGTCCCAGCACTGAGCCCTGTGTCACCGCCTGCCATTCTGAAAAGGACCCGTTTATCCCGACTCTGCTTCCTGTCTGCCAACCAGTTCTCTATCCACGTCAGTACATTACCCCCAATACCATGTGCTTTAATTTTGCACAACAATCTCTTGTGTGGGACCTTGTCAAAAGCGACGGGTTTGTTCCTCCGGTGAGGCTCGAATTAATTTTCGGTCGGGGCGCTAAATGCTACGCTACTGGTCGGTAACCTCTGACCCTCCCATTAACGCCCCCGCTGGCCGCTAACTGAGGCGTCAGGCAACCGAATATCCAGCCCAATGTGCTCCAATTCCGCTCGGATTCAAAGGAAAAGCGGGGCCCATTAGGGACCAAAAAGGAGCTATACTTGTGGAGGCAGAGTGCATGTTGAGGTACTAAATGAGCACTTTGCATCTGTCTTCACTAGAAAGGAGGAGGTTGCCAATGGGGCAGTAAAGGAGGAGGCAGGAGGGAAGGAAGTAAGGGTGGAAATTGCAGAGGCTCCGGACACAATCTTGCAAACCACCATGGATATGGGGGTAGTTCCAGAGGACCGGAGGATTGCAAATGTTACAACCATGTATAAAAGAAAGAAAAACAAAAGGCTTGCACTGAAACAGCGCCTTTCACAAGGGCGTCTCAAAGCGTTTTACAGCCAAATTATAGGTTGTAATACAGGAACAGGCCATTAAAAACTAGATTAATGCTTGTATAAAAAAAAAGCTCGTCCCAGACCTAATTTGCCCAAATGCTGCCCATACTAGGACTGGTATCTTTTGAGGAAGTGGATGACATTACCTCGAGCTTTGTTCAATTCATTTGGAGTGTAGTCATTCAGCTCCGACAGTGTGGCACTCCCTCAGTACTGCCCCTCCGACAGTGCGGCACTCCCTCAATACTGCCCCTCTGACAGTGCGGCACTCCCTCAGCACTGCCCCTCCGACAGTGCGGCGCTGCCTAAGTGCTGCCCCTCCGATAGTGCGGCACTCCCTCAGCACTGCCCCTCCGACAGTGCGGCGCTCCCTCAGTACTGTCCCCCCCGACAGTACTGCCCCTCCGACAGTGCGGCACTACCTCAGTACTGCCCCTCCGACAGTGCGGCACTCCCTCAGCATTGCCACTTCGACAGTGCGGCACTCTCTCAGTACTGCACTGGAGTGTCAGCCTGAATTTTTCTGCTCAAGTCCCTGCAGTGGGACTTGAACCCACGACCTTCTGACTCAGAGAGAGTGCTACCCACTGAGCCAGAGCTGAAATAAAAAGGGGAGCGAGATAAACGGGACAACTACAGGCCAGCCAGCCTAACGCCGGTGGTGACAAAACTTTTGGCAACGCTAATCCGCGAGAAAATTATTTGTAATTTGAAAAAGCATCAGTCAATGAAGGAAAGTCAGCACGGATTGGTTAACGGCAAATTGGGTTTGACTAAATTAATCGAGTTCTTTGCTGAAGTAACAGAAAGGGTTGATGAGGGCAGTGTGGTTGTTGTTGTGTATATGGAATTACAAAAGGCATTTGACAATGTGCCGTAGAATAGACTTGTTAGCAAAGTTGAAGCTCATGGGATGAAAGGGACAGTGGCAGCATGGATAACAAATTGGCAAAGTGACAGGAAGCAGAGAGTAGTGGTGAACGGTTGTTTATCAGACTGGAGGGGAGTGTACCGTGGTATTCCCCAGCAATCGGAGTTAGGGACACTGCTCTTTCTGACATATATTCATGTCCTGGGCTCGGGTAGACAGGGCATCATTTCAAAACTTGCAGATGATACGAAACTCGGAAATGCAGTGAACGGTGAGGAGGATAGAAACAGATGTCAGGAGGATGTGGGCAGATGGTGAAGTGGGCGGGCACCGGGCAGATGCAATTTAATGCAGGGAAGTGTGAGCTGATGCATTTTGTTCGGAAGAATGAGGAGAGACAATATAAACTCAATGGTACAATAGTAAAGGGGGCGCAGAATCAGAGAGACCTGGGGGAGTATGTACACAAATCTTTGATGTGGCAGGGCAAGCTGAGAAGGCTGTTAAAGAAACATACGGGATCCTGGGCTTTATTGATAGAGGTATAGAGTGCAACAAGCAAGGAAGTTACGCTGAACCTTTATGAATCACTGGTTGGGCTCCAGCTGGAATATTGTGGCCAATTCTGGGCACCGAACTTTAGAAAGGATGTCAAGGCCTTGGAGAGGGTGCAGAGGAGCGGGAGACCAAGGCCCAGAAAAAAGGGAGTGAGAGTCGGGAGGAGCAACAGGAGCGGGAGACCTTTCTTTCGTTGGTTGCCGTGTCTATTGAATGAGCTCTGAGGACTACTCTTTCTACAACTTCAGAAACCGTTTGCTCTCTCAGGTAAGGTTTTTTCTCACCAGCGGTGAACTAACTCCTTGACAGTGTTCACCCCTTGTCTCAGCTCTTTCACTCCTCCTGCCTCCCACGATGCTGACAAGGTTTCTCTGTCCTCAGCTCTGTGTGCAGGAGACCATCTTCCACCACCTGTGCCATGATTCCCTCCCCTCCCTGCTTTCTGCTGGGGACCATTTCCTCCAGATAACCTTGCTCATTTTCTCCATCGGCAAGGCTTCCTCACCAGCAATTGCCCATGCAACCGTCGCAAAAAAATTGATTCGTGCACTTTCTCCCATCATCATCATAGGCAGTTCCTCGGAATCGAGGAACATAAGAAATAGGAGCAGGAGTCGGCCATATGACCCCTCGAGCCTGCTCCGCCATTTATTAAGATCATGGCTGACCCGATCATGGACTCAGCTCCACTTCCCCGCCCGCTCCCCATAACCTCTTATCCCCTTATCGTTTAAGAAACTGTCTATTTCTGCCTTAAATGTATTCAATGACCCAGCTTCCACAGCTCTCTGAGACAGCGAATTCCACAGATTTACAACCCTCTAAGAGAAAAAATTCCTCCTCATCTCAGTTTTGACTTGCTTCCACTCTAAAAGTGAGTTCTCAGGTGACTGAACAGTCCAATACGGGAGTTAAAGTCTCTGTCACAGGTGGGACAGACAGTGGTTGAGGGAAAGGGAGGGTGGGACTGGTTTGCCGCACGCTCCTTCCGCTGCCTGCGCTTGGTTTCTGCATGCTCTCGACGACGAGACTCGAGGTGCTCAGCGCCTTCCCGGATGCACTTCCTCCACTTAGGGTGGTCTTTGGCCAGGGACTCCCAGGTGTCGGTGGGAGTCGCACTTTATCAGGGAGGCTTTGAGGGTGTCCTTGTAATGTTTCCTCTGCCCACCTTTGGCTCGTTTGCCGTGAAGGAGTTCCAAGTAGAGCGCTTGCTTTGGGAGTCTCGTGTCTGGGGCATGCGGACAATGTGGCCCGCCCAGCGGAGCTGGTCAAGTGTGGTCAGTGCTTCGATGCTGGGGATGTTGGCTTGGTCGAGGACGCTAACGTTGGTAACCTTCTCCCACACCACTGCCCGCTGTCCCAAACCCTCCTTCCAGGCGAGACAGCAGTTTGCCTGAGCTTCCTGCAATCTACTGAACTGTCCCCGTGGCTCACAACATGGTCACTGGGGAGACCAAACACAAGATGGATGGCTGCTTGGCTCGACATCTCTGCTCTGTCCACAAGTGATCTTGGCCTCCCTGTGATACACCACCACATCCCTCTCCAATCTGTCCATCGGTGGTGACCTGTCCTAACCAAGCTCAATGCAAACATCAGGGACATGCAACTCACCTTTCTCCTTGGCATTGTTCTGAACATTGATGTTCGCAACATCAGACCTTAACTGTCGCCCCCATTTTCTTGCCAGCATTTCCTTTTTAAGTATCTACCTATTTCCCTTTTGAAGACCACTACTGAATCTCTATCCAGCACTCTCTCAGGCCGTGCATTCCAAATCCTAACCACTCGCTGCGTGAAAAACTCTTTCCCCATGTCGCCTCCGGTTCTTTTGCCAGTCACCTTAAATCTCTTCCCTCTGGTTCTCGACTTTCAGCCATTGGAAGCAGTCTCTCTCTTATTGACTCT
Organism: Pristiophorus japonicus; assembly: GCF_044704955.1. Taxonomy (NCBI): domain Eukaryota; kingdom Metazoa; phylum Chordata; class Chondrichthyes; family Pristiophoridae; genus Pristiophorus; species Pristiophorus japonicus. Next base: position 18,324,967 of record NC_092003.1, read on the forward strand.
ATCGAGACGTGTAAGATTATGAGGGGGCTCGACAAGGTGGATGCAGAGAGGATGTTTCCACTGATGGGGGAGACTAGAACTAGAGGGCATGGTCTTAGAATAAGGGGCCGCCCATTTAAAACTGAGATGAGGAGGAATTTCTTCTCTCAGAGGTTTGTAAATCTGTGGAATTCTCTGTCCCAGAGAGCTGTGGAAGCTGGGTCATTGAATGAATTTAAGACAGAAATAGACAGTTTCTTAACCGATAAGGAAATAAGGGGTTATGGGGATCGGGCAGGGAAGTGGAGCTGAGTCCATGATCAGATCAGCCATGATCTTATTGAATGGCGGAGCAGGCTCGAGGGGCTGAATGGCCTACTCCTGCTCCTATTTCTTATGTTTTTATGTCCTTTCATGATTTTGAATGCCTCAATCAAATCTCCTCTTGGCCTTCATTTGGAAAGTGGTGACAGGATCGGTCCAAGTCAGCATGGATTTACGAAAGGGAAATCATGCTTGACAAATCTTCTGGAATTTTTTGAGGATGTAACTAGTAGAGTGGACAAGGGAGAACCAGTGGATGTGGTGTATTTGGACTTTCAAAAGGCTTTTGACAAGGTCCCACACAAGAGATTGGTGTGCAAAATCAAAGCACATGGTATTGGGGGTAATGTACTGGCGTGGATAGAGAACTGGTTGGCAGACAGAAGCAGAGAGTTGGGATTAACGGGTCCTTTTCAGAATGGCAGGCAGTGACTAGAGGAGTGCCGCAGGGCTCAGTGCTGGGACCCCAGCTCTTTACAATATATATATTAACGATTTGGATGAAGGAATTGAGTGTAATATCTCCAAGTTTGCAGATGACACTAAACTGGCGGTGTGAGCTGTGAGGGGGACGCTAAGAGGCTGCAGGGTGACAAAGACAGGTTAGGTGAGTGGGCAAATGCATGGCAGATGCAGTATAATGTGGATAAATGTGAGGTTATCCACTTTGGGGGAAAAAACGCAAAGGGAGAATATTATCTGAATGTTGGCAGATTAGGAAAAGGGGAGGTGCAACGAGACCTGGGTGTCATGGTTAATCAGTCATTGAAAGTTGGCATGCAGGTACAGCAGGCGGTGAAGAAGGCAAATGGTATGTTGGCCTTCATAGCGAGTGGATTTGAGTGTAGGAGCAGGGAGGTCTTACTGCAGTTGTACAGAGCCTTGGTGAGGCCTCACCTGGAATATTGTGTACAGTTTTGGTCTCCTAATCTGAGGAAGGATGTTCTTGCTATTGAGGGAGTGCAGCGAAGGTTCACCAGACTGATTCCCGGGATGGCTGGACTGACATATGTGGAGAGACTGGATCAACTGGGCCTTTATATACTGGAGTTTAGAAGGATGAGAAGGGATCTCCTAGAAACATACAAGATTCTGATGGGACGGGACAGGTTAGATGCGGGTTAGATTGTTCCCGATGTTGGGGAAGTCCAGAATTAGGGGACACAATCTCAGGATAAGGAGTAGGCCATTTGGGACTGAGATGAGGAGAAACTTCTTCACTCAGAGAGTTGTTAACCTGTGGAATTCCCTGCCACAGAGAGTTGTTGATGCCAGTTCATTGGATATATTCAAGAGGGAGTTAGATGTGGCCCTTCCGGCTAAAGGGATCAAGGGGTATGGAGAGAAAGCAGGAAAGGGGTACTGAGGGAATGATCAGCCATGACCATATTGAATGGTGGTGCAGGCTCAAAGGGCCGAATGGCCTACTCCTGCACCTATTTTCTATGTTTCTATGTTTCTCTGCTCCGAGGAGAACAATCCCAGCTTCTCCAGTCCCTGCATGTAACGGTAACCTCCCACCCCTGGTAGCTTGTGTGCCTACGCCAAATCTTTTCACCACCTTACATAGCGCAGTCGTTCCTTTTAATACTTTTTCATTTCCTCATGTCTGCTAGCATTCAAGCCGGTTTCTGCCGACTACTTGAGACGGGAGACTGCATTTTTTGGGTCTTGACTTTTACCTGTTGCCCTCCCCTCATCTGCCCCCCTCGCCCCACCCACCATTGTTCTGATCTATCCCACCAAGTGCCCTCCTTATCTTTAGATCAGATACAGAATTTACACCTGCGATGTTATCCTGGCTTTGCCGTTTTCGAATGCTCCAAACCGACTGTGCACGGCCAGCATTCTTGATTTTGATTTCCGATTTGCGATAGGGCATTGCAAGACGAGCCTCCAATGCCCCGGTTTCAGCTTGGGCTGTTGATTGCTTCCGCTACGGTGCATCCGCGGAGGATGATTAGATCGGAACGCTGTCTCGAAAAGCCAGTCATTCCAAAAATATATTTAGTTCCGCTCCTTGCATCGACGACAAGGCCCCATCCCCAAGTCCCTCGCCCGGCACCACCTGACGGGTTGTATTGGGATTGGGATTCAGCCGACCTCTCGCAATCCACAAGTCACGGGGACAGATGCATCCGCTTTCTGTCAACTTAGCTTCAAGGTTCAGCGGCGTTCGTTCAGCACAGAGTTTAAATGTCAGTCCCTCGACATCAATGATGCATCATGTCGATTCAGTGTCAATTCACCGCAAAGCGAACAATCAAATCCCCAGTAGTGTTGCCTGTTAGTAAGACTAGTGGTCCAATGCTTCGTCAGCAATAAATCTCAGGTCAGACCCTACTTCCAGTGCTGCGTTCGATCCCAAACACCACACCTCAGCAGTTGGCCTTGGATGGAGTCCAGCGGAGAATCGCCAGAATGCTAGCGGGGCTAAAAGGGTTACATAATGACGGGCAGGTTGAATAGACCAGGCTTGTATTCCCTCGAGTATAAAAAGAAAGACTTGCATTTATATCGCGCCTTTCAGGGCCACCGGTCGCCTCAAAGCGCTTTACAGCCAATGAAATAGTGCCATGGGATCGTTTACATCTACCTGAGAGAGCAGGCGGGGCCTCGGTTTAACGTCTCATCCGAAAGACAACACGTCCGACAGTGCGGCGCTCCCTCAGTACTGCCCTTCCGACAGTGTGGCACTCCCTCAGTACTGCCCCTCCGACAGTGCGGCGCTCCCTCAGTACTGCCCTTCCAACAGTGTGGCACTCCCTCAGTACTGCCCCTCCGACAGTGCGGCGCTCCCTCAGTACTGCCCCTCCGACAGTGCGGCGCTCCCTCAGTACTGCCCCTCCGACAGTGCGGCGCTCCCTCAGTACTGCCCCTCCGACAGTGCGGCGCTCCCTCAGTACTGCCCCTCCGACAGTGCGGCGCTCCCTCAGTACTGCCCTTCCGACAGTGTGGCACTCCCTCAGTACTGCCCCTCCGACAGTGCGGCGCTCCCTCAGTACTGCCCCTCCGACACTGCGGCACTCCCTCAGACAGTGCGGCACTCCCTCAGTACTGCCCCTCCGACAGTGTGGTACTCCCTCAGTATTGCCCCTCCGACAGTGCGGCACTCCCTCAGTACTGCCCCGCCGACAGTGCAGCGCTCCCTCAGTACTGCCCTTCCGACAGTGTGGCACTCCCTCAGTACTGCCCCTCCGACAGTGCAGCGCTCCCTCAGTACTGCCCCTCCGACAGTGCGGCACTCCCTCAGTACTGCCCCTCCGACAATGCGGCGCTCCCTCAGTACTGCCCCTCCGACAGTGCGACGCTCCCTCAGCACTGCACTGGGAGTGACAGCTTAGATTTCTGTGCTCAAGTCCCTGGAGTGGGACTTGAACACACAACCTTCTGACTCAGAGGCGAGATTGCTGCCCACTGAGCCACTGCTGACACTATAGATGATTAAGGGGTAATCTAATTGAGGTGCTTAAGATGATTAACGGATTCGATAGGGGAGATCGAGAGAAACTTTTCCCTCTGGTGGGGGGAGTCCAGAACAAGGGGGTGTCACCTTAAAATCAGAGTCCTGGGTGATGTCAGGAAACACTTCTTCACACAAAGGGTCCTGGGAATCTGCAACTCTCTCCCCCAAAAAGCTCATGAGGCTGAGGGACAATTGAAAATTTAAAAACTGAAATGGATAGATTTGTATTAGGCAAGGCATTTGTATTAAGGGTTACTGAACCAGGGCGGGTAGATGGAGTTAAGATACGGATCAGCCATGATCTGATTGAATGGTGGAGCAGGCTCGAGGGGCTGAATGGCCTCCTCCTGTTCCTGCTTACACTTTAAATGGGCATGTAACTAAAAGCTATTTACAAACGTGTGATGAGAGGAGACAGGATCACTGCTTACTGCTAAAACCAAGCACGCATCTCACATCACACTGCCTCACCCATCATCATCATAGGCAATCCCTCGGAATCGAGGAAGACTTGCTTCCACTCTAACAGTGAGTTCTCAGGTGACTGAACAGTCCAATATGGGAATTACAGTCTCTGTCACAGGTGGGACAGACAGTGGTTGAGGGAAGGGTGGGTGGGACTGGTTTGCCGCACGCTCCTTCCGCTGCCTGCGCTTGGTTTCTGCACGCTCTCGGCGACGAGACTCGAGGTGCTCAGCGCCCTCCCGGATGCACTTCCCCCACTTAGGGCGGACTGGTCTTTGGCCAGGGACTCCCAGGTGTCGGTGGGGATGTTGCACTTTATCAGGGAGGCTTTGAGAGTGTCCTTGTAACGTTTCCTCTGCCCACCTGGGGCTCGCTTGCCGTGCAGGAGTTCCGAGTAGAGTGCTTGCTTTGGGAGTCTTGTGTCGGGCCTGCAGACGATGTGGCCTGCCCAGCAGAGCTGGGCGAGTGTGGTCAGTGCTTCACCAACTCCAACAGCGACACACACAGGGGGGGCGGTGCAGTGGGACCAGAAGACAGCAAATAAGGAGGAGCAGGTGCAGGTGGAACTGTGGGCCGGAGCTTGGGCATTCAGTCCACAAACAGACTTTGGGTAGCTCAGCATCGCCGTTTGAGAGTATGGAGAGGGGGGTAATGGAGGGGTCTGCAACCTGCATCTGCCTGGCCAAGGTGTAGACCAGCATGGTCCGGAGGGTCCTTGTGCATGAAACACAAAAAGTTAGTATGCAGGTACAGCAAGTGATCAGGAAGGCAAATGGAATCTTGGCCTTTATTGCAAGGGGGATGGAGTATAAAAGCAGAGAAGTCCTGCTACAACTGTACAGGGTATTGGTGAGACCACACCTGCAGTACTGCGTACAGTTTTGGTCTCCGTATTTAAGGAGGGATATACTTGCATTGGAGGCTGTTCAGAGAAGGTTCACTCGGTTGATTCTGAAGTTGAGGGGGTTGTCTTATGAGGAAAGGTTGAGCAGGTTGGGCCTCTACACATTGGAGTTCAGAAGAATGAGAGGTGATCTTATTGAAACGTATAAGATAATGAGGGGGCTCGACAAGAGAGGATATTTCCACATAGGGGAAACTAAAACTAGGGGGGCATAGTCTCAGAATAAGGGGCCGCCCATTTAAAACTGAGATGAGGAGGAATTTCTTCTCTCAGAGGGTTGTAAATCTGTGGAATTCTCTGCCCCAGAGAGCTGTGGAGGCTGGGTCATTGAATATATTTAAGATGGAGATAGACAGATTTTTGAGCGATAAGGGAGTGAAGGGTTATGGGGAGCGGACGGGGAAGTGGAGCTGAGTCCATGATCAGATCAGCCATGATCTTATTGAATGGCAGAGCAGGCTCGAGGGACTAAATGGCCAACTCCTGCTCCTATTTCTTATGTTCGTATGAAGAATACGTCTGCTTCACAGCCTGCTGCAACGGGGCATCGAGTGCCTGAACTTGTAAAGCTCAGTCAAGGCTGCCATCATGCGTGGGGCTCTGTCTTTCCTGTCTACCCCCCCCCACCAACTTGTCTTTTGGATGAGACGTTAAACCGAGGCCCCGTCTGCTGCGGGTAAAAGATCCCACGGCCACTATTTTGAAGAAGAGCAGGGGAGTTATCTGGCCAATATTTATCCCTCAACCAACATCGCAGATTATCTGGTCATTCTCAAGTTGCTGTTTGTGGGAGTTTGCTGTGCGCAAATTGGCTGCCGCATTTCCTACATTCTTCTTTTCTTATTAGGCAGTCCCTCGAAGCGAGGATGACTTGCTTCCATGCCAAAAAGGGATGAGTTCACAGGATGTGTTTCAATGAAGGACCTAATATTCCAGACCCCGAACTGCATATTGAAGGGTGGAAGATGCCTGTGCGTGGATTTTTTTTAACGTGGGGTGACCGTTGCACACCAGCCACCACACGGGCTTGACAGAGCGAGGTCTTGGTCCAGTGGCGAGGGTTAACCAGGACGACTGGAGACCTGCTCTGCTGCACGGACCCAGTGCACACATGATCGCAGTGTGGGCTGGCCCGTGCTGCCCCTTACCTTCATTACAACAGCGACTGCACTTCAAAAATGATTCCATTGGCTGTAAAGCACTTTGGGACGTACGGTGGTCGGCAAAGGCACTATATAAATGCAAGACTTTCTTTCTCTTCTCCAAAATCGTGAGCTCTGATCGGCAATAACCTGTACTCTGTTCTCCCACAAAGTCTCGAGCCATGCTGAAAGTTGCTCAGTAGCTACGGAATGAAAGGAGCTGCCACAGAACGTGGCGATGGCTCTCAGGGCAAAGCTACATGCGTAACATCCTTGCACTCAGATCAAATGGCCAGTTGGGGACTGAATCAATCCTTTGCCACCAGTGGTTGCCAGGCCATCTATTGACCCAGCACACAGAGATACTGGGCTATCTCCATTCCAATAGGTCAATAGACTGCGTGAGAACACTAGCGGCAGGTCGGGGCCATTAAAGGAGCAGGGAGCGGCGGCCATGGGCAGCATGGCGGCATGTCAGTTCAGGGAGCAGCGCGAGCTGGTACAGGACGGCGATGGCAGCAATGAGTGATGTCATCAAGATCCAGGTCGGTGATTGGAGCGTGAGCAGATACAGCAGGAGCAGCGAGAGACTGTGGAGGGATGTGATCGGGGCCCAGGAGAGGCGTGAGTTCACTATGGACCTCATCATCATAGGCAGTCCCTCGAAACGTTGCACGATCAGCCATGATCATGTTGAATGGCGGTGCAGGCTCAAAGGGCCGAATGGCCTACTCCTGCTCCTATTTTCTATGTTTCTATGAAGCGAGGATGACTTGCTTCCATGCCAAAAAAGGATGAGTTCACAGGTGTTTTGATGCAGGACCTAATATTCTGGATCCCAAACTACATCCTGAAGGGCGGAAGATGCCTGTGCATGGATTTTTTTAACGTGTCACGTAACAACTTGCCTTTATATAGTGCCTTTAACGTAGTGAAACATCCTAAGGTGCCTCACAGGAGCGTAATCAGACAAAACCGAGCCACATAAAGCGATATTAGGCTTGGTCAAAGCAGAAGGTGTTAACGAGCAACATGAAGAAGGAGAAAGAGGTAGAGAGGCGGAGAGGTTTAGGGAGGGAGTTCCAGAGTGTAGGGCCCAGGCAGCTGAAGGCACGGCCACCGAAGGTGGAGCGATGGAGATGGGTGGTGCGTTTAACTGGAAGAGAGCAGAGATCTCGGAGGGTTGTGGGGCTGGAGGAGATTACAGAGATAGGGAGGGGCGAGGGCCATGGAGGGATTTGAACACAAGGGTGAGAATTTTAAAATCAAGGCGTTGCCGGAGAGCCGTACATGGTTCAGGCAGTAGAATCACACCAAACAAACACTGCAAATACTGGAAATCGGACAGAAAATGGAAGAAATGAGCATGAATATGACTTTTGGGTGTGTGCCCTTCATCAGAGCTGAAGACTGAAAGGTGAACAGCTGTTCAGTAAGATTGGAAAAAAATTGAGATTAAAAAGGGAGCAGGGGGAGAATCTAGAGATACGCCAATCACAGAAACAGCAATTTATATAAAGTTATATTTATATAGCGCCTTTAACGTAGTGAAACGTCCCTAGGCGCTTCACAGGAGTATTATGAAACAAAAATTTGACACCGAGCCGCATAAGGAGAAATTAAGGTAGGTTTTAAGGAGCGTCTTAAAGGAGGAGGGAAAAGTAGAGAGGCAGAGAGGTTTAGGGAGGGAGTTCCAGAGCTTGGGGCCCAGGCAGCTGAAGACACGGCCACCAATGGTGGAGCGATTATAATCAGGGATGCTCAGGAGGGCAGAATTAGAGGAGCGCAGACATCTCTGGAGGTTGTGGGGCAGGAGGAGATTACAGAGACAGGGAGGGGGCAAGGGCCCTGGAGGGATTTGAAAACAAGGATGAGAATTTTGAAATCGTGGCGTTACTTAACCGGGAGCCAATGTAGGTCAACGAGCACAGGGGGTGATGGCTGAGCGGGACTCGGTGCAAGTTAGGACACGTAGGGTAGAATGTGGGAGGCCAGCCAGGAGTGCGTTGGAATAGTCAATGCTAGAAAGGAAGTCATGATTAACCTGTAACCTAATTCAGTGAGGGCTGACATCGATGACAAAACCCAACACTGCCTTCAGTGCGCCAGTGCAGCCATCAGTCACCTGAGGAAAAGAGTGTTTGAGGACCAGGATCTCAAACCCGGCACCAAGCTCATGGTCTACAGAGCAGTGGTGATTCCCGCCCTCCTATATGGCTCGGAGACATGGACTATGTACAGCAGGAACCTAAAAGCACTGGAGAAGTACCACCAACACTGCCTCCGCAAAATCCTGCAAGTTCATTGGCAGGATAAACGCACCAACGTCAGTGTTCTCGCTCTGGCCAACATCCCAGCATTGAAGCACTGTCCATGCTCGATCAGCTCCGATGGACGGACCACATTGTCCGCATGCCCGATACTAGACTCCCGAAACAAGCGCTCTACTCGGAACTCCGACATGGCAAGCGAGCCCCAGGTGGGCAGAGGAAATGCTTCAAGGACAGCCTCAAAGCCTCCTTGAAAAAATATAACCTCCCCACCGCTCAAAGTGGAGGAGGAGCATCCGGGAAGGCACCGAACACCTCGAGTCTCTCCGCCGGGGGCACGCGAAAGCCAAGTACAAACAGCGGAAGGAACGTACGACAACCCAAGCCCCCCACCCACCCGTCCCTCCAACCACCATCTGCCCCAGACACTGCCTGTGACAGAGACTGTAGGTCCTGCATTGGTCCCATCAGTCACCTGAGAACTCGCGTTAGTGTGGAAGCAAGTCTTCCTCGACCCCGAGGGACTGCCCAAGAAGAAGAAACTAATTATAGAAAACTGTACGATGATATAAAAGATCAGTGAGGTAACAGAGAGACATTCAAAGGACAAAATAATGTGGAAAATTTATGGGCGCAAGGGATGAAGGAAACTGAACGGTGTAAAAAGTTTAACATTGCTCTAAAATGTCAGAGCCTTTTGTGTTTAATGTCTTTTGAGCAATCTTTCCAGAAATTGAACATAGTTACGAGACTAATCATGCTTAGAAGTACAGATATTTTAGGTTTTGTTTCAAAGTGCCAGCGGAACAGCTAGTCAAGTGGTCTTGAAAAGCAACTTCCCTCACAAGCTTTTGTTCCATTTTGAACGGGCGATGCAGGGCTCAACTGCATCAATCACGGCGGAGAGGTGGAGCTCACGAAAGGTTATCCAATTATTCCATTTTTAGTTTGTCAGTGTTTTACAGCGCGATCAATAGCCAGGGTCACGCAAGATGCAGGCAGCCGGCCTTTGATGATCGACAGTGAAAAGCACAATAAAGCTGGCCATGACCCCAGACATCCAGACTCAATTTTTTTTTAAGTCTTCTGTCAATAAAGGAAGAAAAATGTGAGGTAAATGCCAAGCCTGTATTGTTGAGCAGCTGGGCATGGTGTCAGCTCTTCCTACATCTGCACGGTTTTATGGGAGGACTGGCACCGGTTGTCGTGATTATCCTCAAACGAGAACCATCACGAGACGTGGCCAGGCACTGAGGGGCAGAACCCGCTCCTCCCTCGGCAGGGTCGTTGAATATATTTAAGACAGACAGATTTTTGAGCGATAGGGGAGCCAAGGGCTGTGGGGAGCGGGCGGGGAAGTGGAGCTGAGTCCAGGATCAGATCAGCCATGATCTTATTGAATGGCGGAGCAGGCTCGAGGGGCCGTATGGCCGACTCCTGCTCCTATTTCTTATGTTCTTCCCCCATGCAATTTTCTGTTTCATTCTGTGAAGTTGCAGTCTTTCTTACATAAGAACATAAGAAATAGGAGCAGGAGTCGGCCATACGGCCCTTCGAGCCTGCTCTGCCATTTAATACGATCGTGGCTGATCCGATCATGGACTCAGCTCCACTTCCCCGCCCGCTCCCCATAACCCTTTATCGTTGAAGAAACTGTCTATTTCTGTCTTAAATGTATTCAATGTCCCAGCTTCCACAGCTCTCTGAGGCAGCGAATTCCACAGATTTACAACCCTCTGAGAGAAGAAATTCCTCCTCATCTCAGTTTTAAATGGGCGGCCCCTTATTCTAAGATCATGCCCCCTAGTTCTAGTCTCCCCCATCAGTGGAAACATCTTCTCTGCATCCACCTTGTCAAGCCCCCTCATAATTTTCTTGTACTACCCTTCCCCTCTCCCTCCCTCCTCTCCTGTCCTGAAAGCACTGTATTTTGGCTGGCCAACCCTCTAGCACTGCCCCAGAGTCTCCAGAAATGGAAATGTAATCACCAGGACTCTGCTCTGAGCAAACCCAGGAGAAACATCATTGGGGGATTACAAAACTACTTTTTATACCATTTTCTTTTCAAGTGTTACTCATGAAAATACCTGAAACGGGGGGGAAAATGCTCGTTTCCACTGACATCCAATCTGGAAGTTTAGAAGAATGAGAGGTGATCTCATTGAAACATGTAAGATTCTGAGGGGGCTTGACAGGGTAGATGCTGGGAGGATGTTTCCCCCGGGCTGGGGAGTCTAGAACCAGGGGTCACAGTCTCAGGATAAGGGGTCGGCCATTTCGGACTGAGATGAGGAGGAATTTCTTCACTCAGAGGGTGGTGAATCTTTGGAATTCTCTGCCCCAGAGAGCTGTGGAGGCTCAGTCTCTGAGTATATTCAAGGCTGAGATCGATGAGATCTCGGGGAATCAAGGGATATGTGGATCGGGCGGGAAAGTGGAATTGCGGTCGAAGGTCAGCCATGATCTTATTGAAAGGCGGAGCAGGCTCGAGGGGCCCAATGGCCAACTCCTGCTCCTAATTCTTATGTTCTTTCTAATTGGTGAGGGGCGATGGTACTACGTGAGGATGGATGAGTGGGGTGAGCAATGGCGGGAGCGTTGGGGGAGGGGGGCAGTTAAAGGCAGGAGGTCATAGGTCAAAAACCCCAGGAATACATGCACCCAAAGTTGGCTACACTACCTGTACCCCTTGCTGGGGTACAGTTATACTGGCACAGTTCCCCCACCTCCGGTCCTTCCTCGGGTGCACATTATTTGTGCATCTGTTCCAAGTGGCGGAGCAGTACACACATTGTTTGCAGAGCTCAGGGCTTGGAGCGTAATGTGAGAGTAAAGTAGATAAGATAACAAAACAGGTCAGTTAAGCTCGGACAAGATGACAGCTGAAGAGAGAGCAGGGATCGGTGCTGGGGCCTCAACTATTTACAATCTATATTAATGACTTGGAGGAAGGGACCGAGTGTAATGTAGCCAAGTTTTCTGATGATACAAAGCTGGGTGGGAAAGCAAGTTGTGAGGAGGACACAATAAATCTGCAAAGGGATATAGACAGGCTAAGTGAGTGGGCAAAAATTTGGCAGGTGGAGTATAATGTGAGAAAATGTGCGGTTATCCACTTTGGCAGAAATAGAAAAGCAAATTATAATTTAAATGGAGAAAAAATTGCAATGTGCTACAGTACAGAGGGACCTGGGGGTCCTTGTGCATGAAACACAAAAAGTTAGTCTGCAGGTACAGCAAGTGATCAGGAAGGCAAATGGAATGTTGGCCTTTATTGCAAGGGGGATGGAGTATAAAAGCAGGGAAGTCCTGCTACAACTGTACAGGGTATTGGTGAGGCCACACCTGGAGTACTGCGTACAGTTTTGGTCTCCATATTTAAGGAAGGATATACTTGCATTGGAAGCAGTTCAGAGAAGGTTCACGCGGTTGATTCCAGAGATGAAGGGGTTGACGTATGAGGAAAGGTTGAGTAGGTTGGGCCTCTACACATTGGAGTTCAGAAGAATGAGAGGTGATCTATTTGAAACTTATAAAATAATGAGGGGCTCGACAAGGTGGATGCAGAGAGGATATTTCCACTCATAGGGGAAACTAAAACAAGGGGGGCATAGTGTCAGAATAAGGGGCTGCCCATTTAAAACGGAGATGAGGAGGAATTTCTTCTCTCAGAGGGTTGTAAATCTGTGGAATTCTCTGCCCCAGAGAGCTGTGGAGACTGGGTCATTGAATATATTTAAGGCGGAGATAGACAGATTTTTGAGCGATAAGGGAGTCAAGGGTTATGGGGAGCAGGCGGGGAAGTGGAGCTGAGCCCAGGATCAGATCAGCCATGATCTTATTGAATGGCGGAGCAGGCTCGAGGGGCCGTATGGCCGACTCCTGCTCCTATTTCTTATGTTCTTATGACCACAGACAGTCCCGGGGTGAAGCCGAAGGACGGCAAACAGCCAATGGCACAAAACTGAAAATACAGGAGACGGCTGTACGTTCTTCTTCATCTCAGAGGTGATTGGCAGAAGAAACAAGGGCGCCATAAGAAAAAACATTTTTATGCAGCGAGTGGTTAGGACCTGGAATGCGCTGCTTCAGAGGGTGGTGGAGGCAGATTCAATCACAGCTTTGAAAAGAGAATTGGATAAATAGCTGACAGAAAAACTGGGGACAGGGCTACGGGGAAAGGGCGGGGGAAGTGGGACTGGCCGAGGTGCTCTTGCAGAGAGCCGGCACGGGCTTGATGGGCCCAATGGCCTCCTTCTGAGCGTTTTTTAAAAAAAGTTAATTCACGGGATGTGGGCATCGCTGGCAAGGCCGGCATTTATTGCCCATCCCTAATTGTCCCTTGAGAAACTGGTGGTGAGCCGCCTTCTTGAATATAGCTGGGTGGCTGACGACGAGGCCATTTCAGAGGTCAGATAGGAATCAACCACATAGCTGTGGGTGTGGAGTCACCTATCGGCCAGACCGGGTAAGGGCGGCAGATTTCCTTCCCGAAAGGACATTAGTGAACCCGATGGGTTTTTACGCCAATCCAGTCGTTCCATGGTCACCATTACTGACGCCAGCTTTTTATTCCAGATTGATTTAAATGCCAGTTACCCTGGTTGGATTCGAACTCACATCTGCCGGATCATTACTCCAGGCCTCTGGGGCACTGGTCCAGTAACATTACTACGATGCAACTGTACCCCCATTCTACGATTCTAATAATAGCGCAATTCTCAAAGCTTCACCCCGTGCTGGGTATTAGTTGTGCTAACAAAGTATCGGGGGAGTTCTCCACACCCCCGGTGTTCTGGAGCCAATATTTCATCATCATCATCATAGGCAATCCCTCGAAGCGAGGATGACTTGCTTCCACCCCAACAAGAGGATGAGTTCACAGGTGTTTCAATGAAGGACCCGAACGACATCCTGAAGGGTGGAAGATGCCTGTGGGTGGATTTTTGCACACCAGCCACCACACGGGCTTGACAGAGCGAGGTCTTGGTCCAGTGGCAAGGGTTAACCAGGACGACTGGAGACCAGCTCTGCTGCACGGATCTAGTGCGCTCACATATCGCACAGTGTGGGCTGGTCCGTGCTACCCCGGGCCCTTGGCTCTTCTAGGCCTTGTACCCTCATTTGCCGCACCTCCGCCCCGATCTCTCGCCGCTCCTCCGCCCCGCTCTCTCGCCGCTCCTCAGTCCCGATCTCTCGCCGCTCCTCCGCCCCGATCACGTCCCTCTACAATCTCTCGCCGCTCCTTCGCCCCGACCTCGCTGCTCCTGCTGTACCTGCCCACGCTCCAATCACCAATGACGTCAGTCTTCGCTGCCGTCGCCCTCCTGCACCAGCTCCCGCTGTACCTTGCCGTGGTACACCACCACGCTGCCCATGGCCGCCGCCCACCGCTCCTTTTATGGCCCCGACCTGCCGCTGAGGGTCTCGCGAGCCAGGGGCAGCGTGGGCCAATACTTACCCCTCAAGCAGAATCACTAAAACAGATTGGCCCAGAAATCCCGGTTTCTCCTTCCCGCGGGCATTCGACTGGATTCTAGAAAAAAAGCGCACCTACCTGAAACTGCTGCGCCCATGCGAGATCCCGGGCCAGAGGCCTCTCCTGACTGCGCATCGCAGCGCGTGCACGTCGGGATGTGCGCAGGCCTGGAGCTGGAGTCACATGGCTCTGAACTGGCAATCAGTATGTTCTCTTTCATAATAATAGGAGTTTCACAAGTCTGAAACCCCTATTACTATGAGTGAGAAACACCCCCACTACATAAAACATCTTAAAAAATAGCTCACTATAAAAATACACTATAGAAATTAAAGTTGATAGAAATGTTTTTGAAAAAAATATATATTTGCCAATTTTTTAAAGAAGTTTTAATTATGGTTTAAAATAAAATTACCTGAGTGGGCAGGGTTTTTAACCATAAATATGTATTTTAAAATTTTATTTTAATATGTTTCTGATTTGTTTTTAAACTCTTACGCTGGTAAAAGTAGGCTATGTGCTGCTTTCACCAGGCGCGAGAGTTTTAAGGACATTCGCTGGGCAAGAGATGGGAAAATGGGCCAATCGCTGCCGCGGGAAAGTCCTCACTCCCGAGATGCGTGCGATCTGTCAAGCCAGATCGGAAAAGCCGGTTTTCTGCGCGTGCGCATTGCGCGCCGAAAACCGGCTTTTCCGATGCCTTCCCGGGTCTGTAGATACTCCATACGGACCCAGGGAGTCCGCGATTTCTGGGCCACTATCTGGTCATTATCACATTGCTGTGTGTGGGAGCTTGCTGTGCACAAATTGGCTGCTGCGTTTCCCACATTACAACAGTGACTACACTTTAAAGGTACTTCATTGGCTTGCAGAGAGAGCACTTTGCGACGTGCCGAGGTTGCGAAAGGCGATGCAAGTCTTGCTGTTTTTGTCTCTTGCTTTCTCTCTCTCTTTCTCCCCCACCTGAGCTGTAATGCTCAACTTCCCCAAAAAATTACTTTTTCCAACCATTTAAATTTTTTTTTAATGGGCTCAACATAAAATGTCACGGTCTACAAAAACAGCAGTATAGCTCTCAGAGGAGCTCGACTCCATTTGTCTTTTGTACGTGACATACACTCAGAGCTGCAACAGAGCCACCACACGCTCGATACCCCGTCCCGCTGACTCTCCTTGATCAGGGCAAACTGCATGTTTCCAGTGTCCTTATCCCTCAGCAGTACCAAGACGGTTAATTTTAATTACACTCATCAATGCTAACTAGGAGCGATTAAAATATGATAGCGAGAGCTCCAGGTACGACCATGCATGCAATGTTGGGCCATAAACCACCACCATTCTGTGCCTGCCCTTACATAGTATCATCGAGTACATGCTATTCCATAGAAAGATAAACGGCATAAAAGGGGCCATAAAAGAAGCGGCGAGCGACAGCCATGGACAGCGTGGCGGTGTACCACGGCAAGGTACAGCGGGAGCTGGTACAGGAGGGCGGCGGCAGCGAAGAGGGACATCACCAAGGTCCAGGTCGCTGACTGGAGCGTAGGCAGGTACAGCAGGAGCAGCGAGGTCAGGGCGAAGGAGCGGCGAGAGACTGTAGAGGGACGTGATCGGGGCCGAGGGAGGTGAAAGTTTAGGGCCCGGGAGAGGCAAGGGCCCAGGGGCAGCACGGGTCAGCCCACACTGCGATATGTGAGGGCACTAGGTCCGTGCAGCAGAGCTGGTCTCCAGTCCTCCTAGTTAATCCTTGCCACTGGACCAAGACCTCGCTATCAAGCCCGTCTGGTGACTGGTGTGCAACGGCCACCCCACCTGGAGTACTGCGTGCAGTTTTGGTCACTTTACTTAAGGAAGGATATACTAGCTTTGGAGGGGGTACAGAGACGATTCACTAGGCTGATTCCGGCGATGAGGGGGTTACCTTATGATGATAGATTGAGTAGACTGGGTCTTTACTCGTTGGAGTTCAGAAGGATGAAAGGGATAGACAAGATAGAGGCAGAGAGGTTGTTTCCACTGGTCGGGGAGACTAGAACTAGGGGGCACAGCCTCAAAATACGGGGGGGGCCAATTTAAAACCGAGTTGAGAAGGAATTTCTTCTCCCAGAGGGTTGTGAATCTGTGGAATTCTCTGCCCAAGGAAGCAGTTGAGGCTAGCTCATTGAATATATTCAAATCACAGATAGATATATTTTTAACCAATAAGGGAATTAAGGGTTACGGGGAGCGGGCGGGTAAGTGGAGCTGAGTCCACGGCCAGATCAGCAATGATCTTGTTGAATGGCAGAGCAGGCTCGAGGGGCTAGATGGCCTACTCCTGTTCCTAATTCTTACGTTCTTATGTTAAAAAAATCCACGCACAGGCATCGTCCACCCTTCAGGATGTAGTTTGGGATCTGGAATATCAGGTCCTTCATTGAAGCACCTAGGAACTCATCCCTTTATCGGCCTGGGAGCAAGTCATCCTCGGTACGAGGGACCGCCTATGATGAAACGGCAGAGGTAAGGAAGCAGCGATCCAGGTTTGATTTCCCAGTTCAGAATAAAGCTGCTGATGACAGCGATGGTGCAGGGCAGACATACGGTCTGCTGAGGGTTGGAAATCCACCCTTGGACAAACCATCACAACCCGTGTCCGTGTCAAGCGACAAACTCAGGTAGAACCGAGGATGCTCAATTGCACTCTTTCAGAAAGCTAGACATTGGAGTACAACCGCTCGGTGGCCCAAAGGACATCGGGAAAGATTCTCACAGAAAGATTGAGTGGGCTGGGCTCGTAGAATCATAGAAATTTACAGCACGGAAGGAGGCCATTTCGGCCCATCGTGTCCGCGCCGGCCGACCAAGAGTTATCCAAGTCTAATCCCACTTTCCAGCTCTGGGTCCGTAGCCCTGCAGGTTCTTATGATGCTGGGCTACCGCTAATACATCGTAAAGCTGATGTCAAAACGGAACACGTTAAAATGAATTCAGAGACAGTCCTGGCTCCAATTGGTGATCTGAAAATCAATCAGGCTGCTGGGCTGGATACCATTTACCAGCGGGGGTGTAAAAAGACAATTAGTTTGTGCTCTGGGAGCCATCTATTTAACGGCTCACTTAGGTCTGGCATTGTTCCCGTGGGTGCAGAGAAGCCCGAGTCCTGACCATGTTTAAAAGGTACCTCAAAACCAGGAACTTACAGGCCCATTAGTTTGACTTTGGCCGGAGGGATCGTTCGAGAAACATGTACCGCCACCTCGTCAGTGGAGGGATTATTCGGAAATCGTATTGTGGCTCATGGGTAAGGAGATTCTACATCACCAAGCTTCTTGAATGTTTTGAGGAAGTTACTCGATTGGTGGATAGGAGCATAGGAACAGGAGGAGGCCATTCGGCCCCTCGAGCCTGTTCCGCCATTCAATGAGATCAGGGCTGATCTGCGACCTAACCCCATCCACCCACCTTTGGCCTTAATTTCTTTGGTTAACAGCAAGCTATCAATCTCCGATTTAAAATTAACAATTGATCTAGCATCAGTTGCCGTTTGCGGAAGAGAGTTCTAAACTTCTACCACTCTTTGTGGGTCTGGCTCTCATTTTTAGACTCTGCCACCTAGTCCTATACACCCCAACCATTGGAAATCGTTTCTCTCTATCTATCCCATCGGTTCCCCTGATGATAAGAGAATTCAAGCTCTGCAGCCTGGCTGCAGTTTTGAGAAAACACAGACCACATTGCATTAAGTCATCAATCAACTTGACATTTTAGGACCTTGGGTAGCGAGCCAATTAAAGGTTAACAGACTATCAATTGAGCCAATAAGGTCAAAGAAGGCGAGTTCATTTCTGTAAATTGAACCAGGTATAAGTGGCAAAAGGATCTTTTTTTTTTAATTCGTTGCCAATCTTTCCAATTCTTTGTCAAATCACAAACGCCAGAGGTCACCTTGCACACATCAAGGATCACTCTGCGCCAATGCTCTTAGCCAAAAGGCCTAGAGCCACTGCACCGTTCCTGGAAGTACTGCAATACCAGGTTCATGCCATGGAGGTGGATGGGTCAGGCCCCCCACACACCTCCGTGGAGGTGGATGGGTCAAGCCACCCCACCCACCCACCGAGTTACGGGCCCTGTCAGAAGCATGTCGAATAGCAGAAGGACAGACAGCTAATGTCTGCACAGATTCGCGTTATGCTTTTGGAGTCGCTCACGACTTTAGTCTGTTATGGCGGAAAAGGGGATTCCTCACTGCTGCTGGTACACCTATCCGAAATGGAAAAGAAGTCCGAGACTTACTAGAGGCCATACAATTACCTCAGGAAGTGTCCATCCTGAAGTGTAAGGCCCATACCAAGGAAAATACCACGGAAGCACAGGGAAATGCCCTAGCCGACCAGGCAGCTAAAGATGCCGCCTCACAGGGCGTTCCCCCAGAAGAACCAACACAGATGCGCAGATTGAAAGCACTCAGGACTCTAACACGAGACCTTCAAACAATGCAAGGTGAGTGCTCCCGAGAGGAAAAATGGACATGGATTGAGGCAGGAATTAAGCTATGCGAAGATGGTGTCTGGAGACAAAGAGTTACCGACAAGCCAGTCGCGCCACAAGCGCTTATGCCTTTTTTAGCCCAACAGATCCACTCGTGGGGACACTTGGCCTCAGAACAGATGACGGCATGGTTCCAGAAAAGCTGGTGGGGTCGGGGATTTAAAAAACATGCCCAGCTGGTAACAGACCGCTGTGTGGTCTGCCAGAAAAATAATTCTGGACCCATCACGGTAATGCCCCAACTGAGGCCCCCTGCCCCTGTCGGACCATTCCAGCATCTGCAGGTTGATTATATATCTCTTCCTTCATGCCAAGGATACACTAACATTCTTGTCATGGTCGACAGATTCTCTCGATGGGTAGAAGCTGTCCCAACTAAAAGAGCCACAGCCAATCACACTGCAAAGGTCTTGTGTAAGGATTACATTCCCCGATGGGGAGTCCCGAGTAGCATTGACTCAGATCAGGGAACACACTTCACAGGTGCTGTCTGCCAAGAAGTCTGTAGGTTACTGAACATTACGTGGGATTTACACTGTCCTTATTATCCACAATCATCAGGACAAGTAGAGCGAATGAATCGAACTCTGAAACAACAGCTTGCCAAATATCACCAAGAAGGAACACCATGGCCCCAGGCACTACCAATAGTGCTATGTAGCATTAGGGCAACCCCAAACAGCCCATTTGAAATTATAACAGGAAGACCCATGTCGCAGCCAGGAACTATTGATTTAAGGAAAGCTGATGTTCACTTAATGAGTGACACTTTGTTCTCATACTGTCAGAACTTAACCAATGCTATTAGTTCTGTTTCCCGACAGGTATCAGCAGCTTGGGGTAATCCACCCGAAGGAGGACATGACATAATCCCGGGAGTCTGGGTGTATGTGAAAAAGTTGCATAAAGAACCTTTGGGTGCCAAGTGGGAGGGACCTTATCAAGTGTTATTGACCACCCAGGCAGCTGTTAAAGTCCAAGGAAAGAAAGCCTGGATCCACGCTTCACACGTTAAACGAGCACCCGTAACTGAAGCTGAAATCTAATAAGGACAATTACTTTTTGCCAAAATGTATAAATTTACTGTATTTCTGATTGTAGGTATTCTAGGCATAGGCCTACTTCTTACTAGCTGACCCTTTGCACCAAAGGGAAATAGTAGAGTACCAAGGGAATTGCATGTAAATACCTTTTTATATATGTCATACATTTATGCCAAACAAGGTACCATTTCCAGTTGTTGGGTGTGTGCACATATTCCTATTCACTCAAAGGGAGGGATTCCCTTGAGGCCAGTTCTCTTGAATATCTCGGAAATGGCTGAGTGGATAATTAATCAAAACAAAACAGACAATGCATTTCAGGATACGGAAAACTGGGCACGTAAATGGAATTCAGCAGATTACAATCTGACTACCTTTGAAGGGGGATACCAAACATACTACAATAATTCCAAAGGGCCCCCATTTTTTGTTATCACTAATACAACGGGAATAGGAAGACCGGGGGAAATTGGTCTGTCTGATTAGAAACATCAAAGGAGGCCAAAATATGGGGTATAGTAACTGCTCCAGGAATTATAATATAATCAAGCCACGGAACCGTCCAAACGTAACGGGGATTCTGAATAAAACAGATGGAAAAGCCTGGACAGGCCCCGGAGTGTTACTGACAAAGAAATAGCTAACATTCATTGCCTATAATGGCACCTGTTGGGTGTGTGGCCACAAGGCCTACCCTTGGCTGCCCCAGAATTGGACGGGATCCTGCTATTTAGCCTACATTGTGCCTTATATGTATCATATAAAGTCACTGTCGGAACATTTACACCGTCCTAGGAGAGCTATCACAGAAACAGAGAGGTTCTTTGCCATTCTGATCCCCAGGTATGGGACCGCCAGACTGGCAAGGGAATCCATTAACATGGCATCCGTTGTGGAACGGGTAGCCAATGATACCTCAGAGGCCCTAGTTAAAATCAATGCAGAAATGGTAGCAATCCGCACAGTAGCCCTATAGAATAGACTGGCCCTTGATTACATCCTGGCTGAAAATGGAGGTACTTGCACCCTACTCGGAACTGAGTGTTGCACGTATATCCCAGAAAGCTCCGAAGAAATTACCCACTTAGCGGAGCATATCCAAAAGGAGGTAGAAAAACTTAAGCAACCCCCATCATTCACTTTGTGGAGCGGAGCCACTGAATGGCTAGGTTCAATAGGAACTTCATTGGTGGAAGGTTTAATTCTATTTGTTGTAATTGTTTTACTTTTATATTGTTTGTTCATGTTGATTAAATGTTGTTGCGACCAGGCGGCTGTAGCTGCTGTCCCGCAGGTGAGACACCTTGCAGGTCCCAGCAGACCGTCTGTACATGGCACAGGGGTATGTTATGCTTAAGGGAAGGTTGTTTACTGGTTGAATTAAATTGGAATAAGGTTAATTAACCTGCTAAAACCAGACTTCCATTGTGGCCACGATGGAACTCGGGTTGGTGTAAATTTGTGTGGAAGCTACTAGTCCGGACATGTGGCGAAACACATCAACAAATTTTAGAAGAAAACTCTATTTACATGTATGAAATTATTTTGTAGAATGTTTAACCAGTGATAGCTGATGTTTTATGATTCAGTTTGTGAAAGAATCAAAGGGGGGATTGATAGAGAATTCAAGCTCTGCAGCCTGGCTGCAGTTTTGAGAAAACACAGACCACATTGCATTAAGTCATCAATCAACTTGACATTTTAGGACCTTGGGTAGTGAGCCAATTAAAGGTTAACAGACTATCAATTGAGCCAATTAGGTCAAAGAAGGAGAGTTCATTTCTGTAAATTGAACCAGGTATAAGTCGAGCCATTTTGGCCATGTGGTCTCAGAAGGACAAAGGCCTGGCTTAAAGCCAGAAGCTTGCTGCTGCTGCCAGAATAAAGTTACATTAAAACTACAATCGGAGTTCGTATTTCATTGGGAATTAAGAGATCTAACACCTGAATATCTTGAAAACTTCAATAAGATCGCCCCATACCTTCTAAATAATAGGGAATACAACCCGTTTGTGTAAGCTCTTCTCGTAACTTAACCCTTGAAGTCTGGGTATTATTCTGGTAAACCTATGCTGCACTCCCTCTAAAGCCAATACAGGTTGAACCTCCCTTACCCAGAACCCTTGGGGCCTGGCCTGTTCCGGATAAGGGATTTTTCCGGACGAGGGGTGGTCACATTAAATTGGATGGTACAGGTACTGAGCAAGGGTGTATCGGGGCTGGCTGGCTAGGGGCTGGGAGTGCGGCAGAGAGATCGTGAGGGGGGAGGGGGCAGCGATTGCGGGAGTCGGCAGCGAGGAAGGACTTCAATTTGTTCATGTCGGAGTTCTGCGCATGCGCCACCCGGTGGCCGGGAATGGTTCTGGACGAGGGGTGGTTCCGGATAAGGGAGTTCTGGATCAGGGAGGTTCATCCTGTATATCCTTTCAAAGGTGTGGTCCCCAGAACTGCTCACAGTGCTCCAGGTGTGGTCTAACCAGGGCTTTATAGAGCTGCAGCATAACGTCTACCCCACGATAGCGCCCTCAGGCGACAATGTACATCTTGATTTCAAAAAAACCTTTGACAACGGCTCACCCAATGGGCTACTTAATCAGGACGAGTCCTGTGGGATTGGCGGATAAATTTTAAGATGGACAAGGAACTGGTTGCGTGCTTGTAGACAGAAGGTGGCCATTAATGGCAGTGGTTCTGCATGGGGACCAATCAGTAGTGTGGTCTCGTAACGATCAGCTTCTCTTCACAGTCTTTATCAGTCATCCGGTTAAAGGTGTTGGGGAAACTGTGCAACAGCTTGCAGAGGATATAAGGATGCACGTGGGTATAAGGACCGTGGATAAGAAAAATAGGTTGGAGACAGATCTAGATCCAACAGGAGAATGGGCCTCTATCCAGCAAATATCTTCCAATATAGATAAATACAGCGTGCTGCACTTGGGTAGAAGCAACTGCAGGCCTGTGCAAGGGTGGCATCCTCAAAGCTGCTGATTGCCGAAGAACCCACCATTCATTCAAGATCGTTAACCAGTTCCACAAAGCTCATCATCATCGTCATAGGCAGTCCCTCGAAGCGAGGATGACTTGCTTCCACGCCAAAAAGGGATGAGTTCACAGAGTTTCAATGAAGGACCTGATATTCCAGGTCCTGAACTACATCCTGAAGGGTGGAAGATGCCTGTGGGTGGATTTTTTTTAACGTGGGGTGGCCGTTGCACACCAGCCCCCACACGGGCTTGACAGAGCGAGGTCTTGGTCCAGTGACGAGGGTTAACCAGGACGACTGGAGACCAGCTCTGCTGCACACGGGCCTAGTGCGCTCACATATCGCACAGTGTGGGCTGGCCCGAACTCTCGCCTCTCCTGGGCCCCGACCTCGCCGCTCCTGCTGTACCTGCCCACGTTCCAATCACCGAGCTGGGTTATGGGTGACGTCCAATCCAATCGCCCTCTTCACAGCCGCCGCTGTCCTGCACCAGCACGCACTGTACCTTGAAGCGGTATGTAGCACGCTGCCCCTTTGATTGCCCCAACCTGCTGATGGTCCTTGCAGGTCGGGGCCGTCACACCGAAATGTTACAGCTCAACCAAATTCAGTGTGAAAATAACTGCCACGACAAGAGGAAAACTTCCATTGCTGCAGCGCCTTTTCCCACTTCAGCATGGCCCACAGCGCTTCCCAGCCAAAGATCCACCTCTGGAGTGTAGTCACTGTTGTAATGTAGGAAACGCGGCAGCCAATTTGCGCACAGCAAGCTCCCAGCAAAGTGATAATGAGATCATCTGTTTTAGTGATGTGGGTTGAGGGAGAAATATTGGTCCCCAGGACACCACTACTCTTAAGAAAAGAAAGAGCTTGAATTTCAATAGCGCCTTTCATGACCACCGGACGTCCCAACACACTTCGCAGCCAACGAAGCATTTTGAAGTGTGGCCACTGTTGTAATGTTGGAAATTCTTCGAAGCACTGCCATGAGATCTTTTACGTCCACCTGAGCAGGCAGACGGGGCCTCGGTCTAATGACTTATCCAAAAGGTGGCAGCTTCGACAGTGCAGCACTCCCTCAGTACTGCCCCTCCGACAGTGCGGCGCTCCCTCAGTACTGCGCCTCCGACAGTGCGGCGCTCCCTCAGTACTGCCCCTCCGACAGTGCGGCACTCCCTCAGTACTGCCCCTCCGACAGTGCAGCGCTCCCTCAGTACTGCCCCTCCGACAGTGCGGCGCTCCCTCAATACTGCCCTTCCGACAGTACGGCGCTCCCTCAGTACCGCCCCTCCAACAGTGCGGCACTCCTTCAGTACTGGCACTTGGAGTATCAGCTTAGATTATTGTGCTCAGGCATTGTGGGAAAACTAATGGGGTTAATCCTTGCTTGCTGGCCAATCCTGAGCATAAATAAAAGATTCACGTCTGCTGATGGTTGCAATGTAGTGTGCTGCTAGCTAATACTCAGGAGTCTGATTCTTCAGATGAATGTAAATTGTGTTTGGAGGAGATTTTGTGCCTTTTCGAGTGGCGATTGGCATTGATGGAGAATTGAATGTTCCTCACACACAAGTTAAGCCCCTCTGCCCGGTGGGCGAATGACCCGAAGGGGCACGGTTTCACAAAAGCATTCTTCCTTTGCCCCCAGCTCCCCCAAAGGCAGTGTGGAAGGAACGGCAGCGCTGGGGTGCGATCAATGTGATGTTGGTCATCCATCAGAAGCAGCAAGGCAGAGTCTGGCACCTGAATGAATTGGCGTGTAGATCTGTTATCATGGGAGTGCTGTGAAGATGGGCTGCATTGTTAACGGCAGCAGACACCTGAATGCACGAGTATTCATCCCTTTATTTTGGGCAGCGAACAAGCAGCGATAAAGATGTCCTTTGGGGAAATGGTACTTCATGGCTGCTAAAGGTCAGCTGCTTGTGTCGAATCGATTCGCAATCCTGGCACTGATCTGCGGGCGGACCACAGCCACTGTGCGTTACCATAGAAACATAGAAAATAGGTGCAGGAGTAGGCCATACGGCCCTTCGAACCTGCACCACCATTCAATAAGATCATGACTGATCATTCCCTCAGTACCCCACTCCTGCTTTCTCTCCATACCCCTTGATCCCTTTAGCCGTAAGGGCCACATCTAACTCCCTTTTGAATATATCTAACGAACTGGCCTCAACAACTCTCTGCGGTAGAGAATTCCACAGGTTCACAACTCTGAGTGAAGAAGTTTCTCCTCATCTCGGTCCTAAATGGCTTACCCCTTATCCTGAGACTGTGACCCCTGGTTCTGGACTTCCCCAACATCGGGAACAGTCTTCCCGCATTTAACCGGTCCAATCCCGTCAGAATTTTATATGTTTCTATGAGATCACCTCTCATTCTTTTAAATTCCATTGAATATAAGCCTAGCCGATCCAGTCTTTCTTCATATGTCAGTCCAGCCATCCCGGGAATCAGTCTGGTGAACCTTTGCTGCACACCCTCAATAGCAAGAATGCCCTTCCTCAGATTAGGAGACCAAAACTGTACACAATATTCAAGGTGTGGCCTCACCAAGGCCCTGTACAACTGCAGTAAGACCTCCCTGCTCCAATACTCAAATCCTCTAGCTATGAAGGCCAACATGCATTTGCCTGCTGTCCCTGCATGTCAACTTTCAATGACTGATGTATCATGACACCCAGGTCTCGTTGCACCTCCCCTTTTCCTAATCTGTCACCATTCACAAAATATTCTGCCTTCCTGTTTTTGCCACCAAAGTGGATAACCTCACATTTATCCACATTATACTGCATCTATCATGCATTTGCCCACTCACCTAACATGTCCAAGTCACCCTGGAGTCTCTTAGCATCCTCCTCACAGCTCACACCATGGCACCCAGCTTAGTGTCATCTGCAAACTTGGAGATATTACATTCAATTCTTTTGTCTAAATCATTAATGTATATTGTATATTCAGACCATTGCTCTTTGATATATATTAATGACCTGGGTTTGGGTACACAGTGCGTAATTTCAAAGTTTGCAGATGTTACGGAATTCAGAAACGTAGTCAACAATGAGGATTGTAACAGACTTTAGGAGGACACTCACAGGCTGGAGAAATGGGCAGACACATGGGAGATGAAATCTAACACTACCAAGTGTGACATTTTGGTAGGAAGAATGAGGAGAGGCAATTTAAACTCAATGGTACAATTTTAAAGGGGGTGCAGGAACAGAGAGACCCGGGGATGTGTGTACAGAAATCTTTGAAGGTGGCAGGGCAGGTTGAGAAGGCTGTTAAAAAGGCACACGGCAGAGTGGGGGGGACATTGTGGACAGAACGGGGGGACGTCACTGGGAGGGTAGCCGTACCTCACCACGTCACCGGAGGTCGGGGGGGGGGGGGGGGTTTGGCAACACGGCGGCTGCAAGGCTGCCTGTGGGGCATCAAGCAGTGACTCAGGGACCCTGGTTATGGGCGTCCCCCGTCACAACAGGTTAGAATAGAGCACACCGCCAGACAGTACACTTACCCCCCCTTACTGAAATCTCATTGCCCATAGAGCGGTGAGAATGTGGAATTCGCTGCCACAGGGAGGGGTTGAGGCGAATAGTATCGCTGCGTTTAAGGGGAAGCTGGACAAACACATGACGGAGAAAGGAATAGAGGGATATGGTGACGAGGCGGGATGAAGAGGGCTGGGAGGGGGCTGGTGTGGAGCATAAACAGCATCAGAGGGTTGTAAATCTGTGGAATTCTTTGCCCCAGAGAGCTGTGGAGGCTGGGACATTGAATATATTTAAGGCAGAGATAGACTGATTTTTGAGCGATAAGGGAGTCAAGGGTTATGGGGAGCGGGCGGGGAAGTGGAGCTGAGCCTATGATCGGATCAGCCATGATCTTATTGAATGGCGGAGCAGGCTCGAGGGGCCGAATGGCCGACTCCTGCTCCTATTTCTTATGTTCTTATGTCATAGACCAGTTGGGCCGATTGGCCAGTTTCTGTGCTGTGCACTCGATGTATTTCTGTGAAGCCCCCTGTAACATTACCAATCGAATTCACTGTGTGACATTAGGATGTTGAGATATTTACGCCGATGGCAGTGACCAGCGCCTTTTCCAGCCATCACAGCACTGACACCGTCGCTGGCAACTGTTCCGCAAATACTGTATCATCAGATCCCTGACTATCAAAACACGCAGCTAAGCTCTCGGCGATCGTTTGCTGATTGTTGTTTGATCATGTTGTTGCAGAAGGCCCGAGAACATGTAACGAGGATCGTCCGTCCCCATTCATGTCACATCCAAGATATTCAACTGGAGCAGTTTTCTTGCTGAAGGATGGTAGATCCATCAATTAAAATGGATATCTTATCTTGAACGGTTTTAATCTGGTTGAAGATTTTTCTTCTGCCCCCTTGGCGATGTGGTCATTGCTTCCTGTTGGCCAGTGGAATCTCGGAACGTCAGACCAGGAAGAGGCCATTCAGCCCCTCGAGCCAGTTACACAGGAACAGGAGGAGGTCATTCAGCCCCTCGAGCCTGTTACACAGGAACAGGAGGAGGCCATTCAGCCCCTCGAGCCTGTTACATTAGGAACAGGAGGAGGCCATTCAGCCCCTCGAGCCTGTTACATTAGGAACAGGAGGAGGCCATTCAGCCCCTCGAGCCTGTTACATAGGAACAGGAGGAGGCCATTCAGCCCCTCGAGCCTGTTACACAGGAACAGGAGGAGGCCATTCAGCCCCTCGAGCCTGTTCCGCCGCCATGCAATTACATCACGACTGATGTGTCTAGTGTCAGCTGTGGCTCAGTGGGCAGCACCCTCGCCTCTGAGTCAGAAGGTTGTGGATTCAAGTCCCACTCCAGGGAATTGAGCACAAGAAAATCCAGGCTGACACTCCAGTGCTGAGGGAGCGCTGCACTGTCGGAGGGACAGTACTGAGGTAGCGCTGCACTGTCGGAGGGGCAGTACTGAGGGAGCGCCGCACTGTCGAAGGGGCAATACTGAGGGAGCACCGCACTGTCGAAGGGGCAGTACTGAGGGAGCACTGCACTGTCGAAGGGGCAATACTGAGGGAGTGCCGCACTGTCGAAGGGGCAGTACTGAGGGAGCGCTGCACTGTCGGAGGTGCTGTCTTTCAGATGAGACGTTAAACCGAGGCCCCACCTACTCTCTCAGGTGGACGTAAAAGACTACATGGCCACTATTTCGAAGAAGAGCAGGGGAGCTGGGCCTCAATATTTATCCCTCAACCAACATCACTAAAACAGATAATCTGGGCCATTATCATGTTGCTTGTGTGTGGGAACTTGCTGTGCGCAAATTGGCTGCCGCGTTTCCCACAGCGCAACAGTGACTACACTTCAAAAAGTACTTCATTGGCTGTAAAGCGCTTTGGGACGTCTGGTGGTCGTGAAAGGCGCTATATAAATGCAAGTATTTTTTTCTTTTTAATTGCACCATTTAATCAATTTAGTTCAGCTGGTCTTGTGCCGTCCATTCCTAGCCAAGCCGTCACCAATATGGAAAATCTCAGTGCTGGAATCTGATTTGGAAGGAGTATAAAAGCAGGGAAGTCCTGCTACAGCTATACAGGGTATTGGTGAGGCCACACCTGGAATACTGCGTGTAGTTTTGGTTTCCATATTTAAGGAGGGATATACTTGCTTTGGAGGCAGTTCAGAGAAGGTTCACTCGGTTGATTCCAGGGATGAGAGGGTTGACTTATGAGGAAAGGGTGAGTAGGTTGGGCCTCTACTCATTGGAGTTCAGAAGAATGAGAGGTGATCTTATCGAAACGTATAAGATTATGAGGGGGCTCGACATGGTGGATGCAGAGAGGATGTTTCCACTGATGGGGGAGGCTAGAACTAGGGGGCATGGTCTTAGAATAAGGGGCCGCCCATTTAAAACTGAGATGAGGAGGGATTTCTTCTCTCAGAGGGTTGTAAATCTGTGGAATTCACTGCCCCAGAGAGCTGTGGAAGTTGGGTCATTGAATAAATTTAAGACAGAAATAGACAGTTTCTTAACCGATACGGGGATAAGGGGTTATGGGGAGCGGGCGGGGAAGAGGAGCTGAGTCCATGATCGGATCAGCCATGAACTTATTGAATGGCGGAGCAGGCCCGAGGGGCCGTATGGCCTACTCCTATTTCTTATGTTCTTCTGCATGGGATTTTCTCCACAACTTTTCCGCAATTTTGGTTTTACAAACAGATGAAAACGATGGGCAGGTGAATCCCAGCTGGTCCCTTGAGCCTGCATAAATTCTCCTCATCTCCCCCTCTGGTTCTTTTGCCGATTATCGTCAATCTGTGTCCCTCTGGTTGCAGACCCTCCTGGCCCTGGAAACAGTTTCCCCCCCATCTACTCCATCAAAATCCTTCATAATTTTGAACGCCTCTCTTAAATCTCCCTTTACCTGTAATGTATGCACCTGTGAGTATGCTCACAGGTTTGTAGGGCTGTTGCTCCACGCGAGAGGTGGGTGCCAGAGGGACTGGAGTACATCATCACCCCCGGCAACCAAATTTTAATTTGATTTTATGTTTTAAAGTTTAATTTGTTGTAATTGCCGGGTTTTAGTGTCCCCCTCCCCCTTTTATAGGGGGCACTTGTAAATTATATGATTTTAATGCCCCCAAAAAAATCACAAAAATAACATAAAACCCCCCCCCCCCCAAAAAAAACAAAAAATAAAAAAGAGGGCAGTTAAAAGTGTCTCGATCCAATGTTTATTTTGTCGTCCCCCCCAAAAGAGTTGTAACGCTGTTGCCCTTTTATAGGGGGCGCTTGTATAATGTATGGTTTTAGTGCCCAAAACAAAACACCAAAAACACAAAAAAAACTTTCGTGAGAGGGAAAGACTGGAGTGCATCATCACCCCTGGCAACCAAATTTTAATTTGATTTGTATAATGATCCAAAATTTGTTCTCGGGGCACTTGGTTTATAGTTTTGCACTAAAATAGTTGTAGAGCTGCTGCGTTGTGGGCGGCTTAGCCAGTCACGTGATGTTCACAAGACTCAATAAAACCCCAGCCAGTTGGGTCTCGGTCATCCACGATGACGTACGCAGTTGTGAGCCTGGTGGATGAACTGGTGATGTGTCGTGTGATTTGTTAAATGGAGCTGAGTCCATGATCAGATCAGCCATGATCTTATTGAATGGCGGAGCAGGCTCGAGGGGCCGTATGGACTACTCCTGCTCCTATTTCTTATGTTCTTATGTTCTAAACCTTAGTTAAATAAACCAACTAGTTCTTAATAGCAATGTGTTGCGATGAATTCTTAAGCAAAGAGCCAATGAAGCAAATACGTTACATTAACCTTCTCTGCTCCAAGGAGAACTAGCCCAGCTTCTCTAGTCCCTCCACATAACCAAGGCTCCTCATAAAACCGTCGCCCAGACCAAATTGGCAAACTTTTCAAGACGAGCGTTTCACTGGTTGCAAAAAAAAAAATGAACACATTTCCCGATGCGCAGGCTAATTTGCCAATTTGTACAAGCTGCTTAATAAGTCAGAACAGGAAAGCACACACATACACACACACGCACACACATAGCTCCATTGAATGCCAGTAAAGTATTGCAG
The DNA here is from genome assembly GCF_044704955.1 of Pristiophorus japonicus. NCBI lineage: Eukaryota > Metazoa > Chordata > Chondrichthyes > Pristiophoridae > Pristiophorus > Pristiophorus japonicus. The sequence goes on from NC_092003.1 coordinate 18,355,147, forward strand.
CTGCGTTCATTTACAGAGTGAGAAACGACGGATCATGGGAGGGGGGGGGGGGCGGAGGGGGGAGGGGGGAGGGTGGAAAAAGCACAGAATATAATTAAATGTTTAGCACCTAAAGAGAGAAAAATGCTGTATCCGTGCCTCCGTTTTGCCTGCTAGCAAGCGTCCGGTCATTAAAAATAAAAGACAAAGAAGAAACCACAAGCTAGGTAAAAACGGAGGCCTGCAGCAGGAGAGTATTACATGTAGGAATTTCCCAGGAGGAATAAACAGCAAGTGATTGTATTCATGGAGCTGCACTGTGATCACAGAATCTATTTTCTCAAGTGGTTCGTGGCGATGCAATCACCTCATTAACTCTACCGAAAATGCCTGCAGATTTTCCCATTAGCATTAATTAGCGATGAAACACTTACTCAGTAATTTCTTCAGTAACTGTGTGCTCCACTTGAAGCCGTGAGTTGACCTCGATGAAAAAGTACTTGCCCTGTTTATCGATAAGAAATTCCACCGTGCCGGCATTTTCATAGCCCACCTGAATGAGAGAAAATAAAAACACACACATTTTAGCGCGATGGGACACACAGGAGTAGGTCATTTAGCCCCGCGAGCCTGTGCTGTCACTCAATCAGATCAGGGGCTCGACCTTCCACTCGGGCCCAAAAAATGGCCGCTGTTCCAGCCTTCAGGATCGCTGGAACATCGCCCATTTTTCAGATCGTGGCTTTCGGCTTTTGTTTTGGGGGGGGGGGGGCAATAGTCCAGCGATCGCAAGTGGAAAGTCCAACCCCAGGTCTTTGCACTCTCTCAACCCCGCCTAGAAACACCGAAGTTTCTGCTCAAGGAGCGAGTCCTGCTCACCCATCGCCCCCCCCACCCCCTGCGCTCGCTGAGCGACACTGGCTCCCAATCCGACAACACCACCATTTCAAAATTCTCATCCTTGTTTTCAAATCACTTCCCCCCGCCCCCCTCCCCATGTCCCTAACCTCCACCAGCCTTACAACCCTCCGAAATCTCTGCGCTCCTTCAATCCTCTTGAGCAGCCCCGATTTTCATCGTCCCACAATCAGTGGCCGTGCCTTAAGCTGCCAAGGAGCTAAGTTAGAACGTAAGAAATAGGAGCAGGAGTCGGCCATTTGGCCCCTCGAGCCTGCTCCACCATTCAATAAGATCATGGCTGATCTGATCATGGACTCAGCTCCACTTCCCCGCCCACTCCCCATAACCCTTGACTCCCTTATTGCTCAAAAATCTGTCTATCTCCACCTTAAATGACCCAGCCTCCACAGCTCTCTGGGGCAGAGAAATCCACAGATTTACAACCCTCTGAGAGAAGAAATTCCTCCTCATCTCAGTTTTAAATGGGCGGCCCCTTATTCTGAGACTATGCCCCCCTAGTTTTAGTTTCCCCCATCAGTGGAAACATCCTCTCTGCATCCACCTTGTCAAGCTCCCTCATAATCTTATACGTTTCGATAAGATCACCTCTCATTCTTCTGAACTCCAATGTGTAGAGGCCCAACCTACTCAACCTTTCCTCATAAGGCAATCCCCTCATCTCCAGAATCAACTGAATTAACCTTCTCTGAACTGCCTCCAATGCAAGTATATCCTTCCTTAAATACGGAGACCTAAACTGTACGCAGTACTCCAGGTGTGGCCTCGCCAATATCCTGTACAGTTGGAGCAGGACTTCTCTGCTTTTATACTCCATCCCCCAAGCTCTGGAATTCCCTTCCTAAACCTCTCCCCCTTGTCACCTCTCTCTCCTTCTTCAAGACCTTCCTTAAAACCTACCTCTTTGACCAAGCTTAACATCTCCTTCTTTGGCTTGGCGTCAACTTTTGTCTGTTTACGTTTCTGTGAAGCGCCTTGGGATGGTTTACTGCGTTAAAGGTGCTATATAAATGCAAGCTGTTGCTGCTGCTCCCTGGCGAATGCGTTGCACGGAGCCCAAGTACAGTCAACAAGTGGTGTCATCCCCGTTTCCTCAAGGGAGTTGGCCTAATTCTGTAAAACCCCTTTATCTATCATCCAAATCTGGGCCACTCAGAAACGTCACACTGGTGTGGTGGGGATGGCTGAGCAGATGAGAGGGAGGAGAACCCGACACTTGCCTATCCTGGATCCAACCCGAAAGTACCCCAGGTAACCAAAGTGGAAAATATTCGCTTGGCCAATAGGTACAGCCCCCACGCTGCTGAGGTCCCGAGTTTGGTTTAAGGACACTAGATGGTCGTGACACCTCATGTCGCAGAGAATAGGAATACCAGGCTGTTAAAGAGAAGCAAAAGAGGAAATAGCAGAGGCTCTGACCATCATTTTCCAGTCCTCTCTGACTACAGGTGTGGTGCTGGAGGACTGCTAATGTTGTACCTTTGTTTAATAGGGAGAAAGGGATAGACCGAGTCATTACAGGCCAGTCAGCCTAACCTCGGTGGTGGGAAAATTATTGGAAAAATTCCTGAGGGACAGGATACATCTTCATTTGGAAAGACATGTATTAATTAAGGACACTCAGCACGGATTTGTTAAGGGAAGGTCACGTCTGACTAACTTGATTGAATTTTTCGAGGAGGTAACCAGGAGGGTCGATAAGGGCAAAGCTTATGATGTAGTGTATATGGATTTTAGCAAAGCTTTTGATAGGGTCCCACATGGCAGATTGGTCACGAAAGTTGTCCAGAACAAAGTGGCAAGTTGGATCCAAAATTGGCTCAGAGGCAGGAAGCAAAGGGTAATGGTTGATGGGTGTTTTTGTGACTGGAAGGGTGTTTCCAGTGGGGTTCCGCAGGGCTCAGTGCTGGGTCCCTTGCTTTTTGTGTATATATCAATGACTTGGACTTAAATGTTGGGGGTGTGATTAAGAAGTTAGCAGATGACACTAAAATAGACTATGTGGTTGATAATGAAGAAGAAAGCTGCGGATTGCAGGAAGATATCAATGAATTGGTCAGGTGGACAGAACAGTGACAAATGGAATTCAATCTGGATAAGTGTGAGGTAATGCATTTGGGGAGATCTAACAAGGCAAGGAATACACATTAAATGGTAGGACACTAAAAAGTGTAGAGGAACAAAGGGACCTTGGAGTGCAGATCCACAGATCCCTGAAGGAGCAGGCCAGGTATGGTAGCAAGGACGTTATGCTTGAACTGTATAAAACACTGGTTAGGCCACAGCTGGAGTACTGCGTGCAGTTCTGGTCACCACATTACAGGAAAGATGTGATTGCACTGAAAAGGGTGCAGAAGAGATTTACAAGAATGTTGCCTGGACTGGAGAATTTTGGCTATGAGGAAAGATTGGAGATGCTGGGTCAGTTTTCTTTGGATCAGAGGAGACTGAGGGGAGACCTGATTGAGGTGTACAAAATTATGAGGGGCCTGGATAGAGTGGATAGGACGGACCTGTTTCCCTTGGCGGAGGGCTCAACAACCAGGGGGCACAGATTTAAAGAAATTGGTAAAAGGTTTAGGAGGAGATATGAGGGGAAATTTCTTTACCCAGAGGGTGGTGGGGGTCTGGAACTCACTGCCTGAAAGGGTGGTAGAGGCAGAAACCCTCACCACATTTAAAAAGTACTTGGAGCCATGATCTTGTTGAATCAGCCATGATCTTGTTGAATCAGCCATGATCTTGTTGAATGGTGGAGCAGGCTCGAGGGGCTAGATGGCCTACTCCTGTTCCTAATTCTTATGGATGTGCACTTGTAACCTACAGGGCTACGGACCAAGAGCGGGAAAGTGGGGTTAGGCTGGGTAGCTCTTGGTCAGCCGGTGCGGACACGATGGGCCGAAATGGCCTCCTTCCGTGCTGTAAATTTCTGTGATTGTACGATTCCAAGCCAGTAATTTCACCCATCGGAACGACAAAGCTGAATGAATTATGAGGAGAGATTGCCACTTAGACCCGCAGGTCAAATGACAGCTTTGTTCAGTGAGGGTTTCATTGTTGGCAGGCGGTAACTAACGGACAGGTTACACGGACCTGTGTGGAGCTGGTGCACTATGAGGTGGACAATCACGATTGGGGCACCTAAAGCGTTTGTCGACAGAAAATTAATGGGTCATCAGCCTGTGCGTTTTAATTCTATAATCTATTCTTTCCCCTGCCTTCCACGTATTCCATATGCTTCACGTCCAACACCACAATACCCTACCCAGCTGAGCTTCATTCTCCAGCAATTATAAAGAAAAACTTGTGCCTTCCACAACCTTAGAACATTGAAAACATAGAAACATAGAAAATAGGTGCAGGAGTAGGCCATTTGGCCCTTCGAGCCTGCACCGCCATTCAATAAGGACATCCAGTGAAATGCTTTCGAGGTGTAGCTACTGTCGAAATGTAGGCAAACGTGGCGGCCAATTTGCACTCAAAAAATTGATAAAGGAGAAAACAGAATATGAGAGTAAACTAGCAAGAAATATACAAAGAGCGAAAGTAAGTATGGGTCCCTTAGAGGCAGAGGCAGGAGAAATTATAATGGAGAATTAGGAAATGGCAGAGACATCAAACAAATATTTTGTATGTGTCTTCACATTGGAAGAAACAAAGAATATACTGGAAATTGTGGGGAATCAAGGGTCTAAAGAGAGTGAGGAACTTAAATCATTTAGTATTAGTAACAAAATTGTACTAGAATAACGAATGGGACTAAAAGTCAACAAATCCCCTGAACGTGACGGCCTACATCCCAGGGTTTTAGAGAGGTGGTTGCAGAAATGGTGGATGCATTGGTTGCGATCTTCGAAAATACCTTAGATTCTAGAACGGTCCCCGCAGATTTGAAGCTAGCAAATATAACCCCGCTATTCAAGAAAGGAGGGAGAGAGAAAAGAAGGCCCTATAGACCAATTAGCCTGATATCAGTTGGAAAAATGCTGGAATCCGTTATTAGCCAACAGGGCACTTGGAAAATTATAATACGATTGGGCAGAGTCAACGCGATTTTATGAAAGGGAAATCATGTATTTATATTAGTTTTATGAGGGTGTAACTAGCAGCGTCGATAAGGGGGAACCAGTAGATGTAATATATTTGGATTTTTAGAAGACATTCGATAAGGTGCCACACAAGAGGTTGTTGCACAATATTAGGACTCATGGGATTGGGGGTAATATATTAGCTTGGATGGAGGATTGGTTAACAGACAGAAAAAAGACAGTAGGGATAAACGGGTCATTTTCAGAATGGCAGGGTGTAACTAGTGGGGTACCGCAAGGATCGGTGCTGGGGCCTCAGCTATTTACAATCTTTATTAATGCGATAGATGAGGGGAACTGAGTGTAACGTATCCAAGTTTGCTGATGATACAAAGCTAGGTGGAAAAGTAAGCTGTCAGGAGGATACAAAGAGGCTGCAAAAGGGTATAGACAGGTTAAGTGAATGGCCAATAAGATAGCAGAGGGAGTATAATGTGGGGAGATGTGAGGTTATTCGCTTTGGCAGGAAGAATAGAAAAGCAGAATATTTATTAAAAGGTGCCAGACCTTTTTAAAAGGGATTTGACGACACGAATCACAGAAAGTTAACATGCAGGTACAAAAAGCATTAAGGAAGGCAAATGGGTGTGTTTGCAAGGGGGTTGCAGTACAAGAGTAAGGAAGTCTTGCTACAACTGTACAGGGCCCTGGTGAGACCACACCTGGAGTACTGCGCACAGTTTTGGTCACCTTACCCAAGGAAGGATAATCTTGCCTTATTCTGCTCAGATCATAAGTCACTTGAGGTGAAATAACTGCTTGTTTTTCCTTGCTACCACTTCTATTATTCATAATATGTGAGTTGGTAATTGAGATGCAACAAAGGTTCACCAGACTGATTCCTGAGATGAGAGGGTTGGCCATTGAGGAGAGATTGAGTAGAATGGGCCTATATTCTCTGTAGTTTAGAAGAATGAGAGGTGATTTCATTAAAACATCGAAAATACTTACAGGGTTTGACAGGGTAGATGCAGGGAGGGTGTTGTCCCCCCGGGCTGGGGAGTCTAGAACCAGGGGTCACACAGTCTCAGGATAAGGGGTCGGCCATTCAGGACTGAGGTGAGGAGAAATTTCTTCACTCAGAGGGTGGTGAATCAGTGAAATTCTCTGCCCCAGAGGGCCGTGAATATTCAGTCGTTGGGTATATTCAAGACCGAGACCGATAGATTTTTGGGCACTGAGGGAATCAAGGAAATGTGGAAAGGGCAGGAAAATGGAGTTGAGGTCAAAGTTCAGCCTTGATCTCACTGAAAGACGGCACAGGCTCGAGGGGACGTATGGCCTAATCTTGCTCCTATTTCTTATGTTCTTGCACAGCAAGCTCCCACAAATAGCAATGTGATAATGCCCAGATAAATCTGCCTTTTACTGATGTTGTTTGAGGGATGAATATTGGCCCAGGACACCGGGGAGAACTCCCCTCCCCTGCTCTTGTTTGAAATAGTGGCCGTGGGATCTTTTACACCCACCAGAGAGGGCAGGCGGGGTCCCGGTTTAATGTCTTATCTATTAGACAGCACCTCAGTACTGCCCAGGGAGTGTCGGCCTGGACTTTGTGCTCAAGTCTCTGGAGTGGGACTTGAACCCACGACCTGACTCAGAGGCGAGAGAGAGAGAGAGAGAGAGTGTGCTACCCACTGGGCCACGGCTAACACAGCTAATGAAAGATTAATGAAAGGAAAAGGGCAAGTATGTCTCAATTACCAACTCACATATTATGAATAATAGAAGTGGTCGCAAGAAAGAACAAGCAGTTATTGCACCTCAAGCAACTTATGATATGAGCCGAATTACCCTTTTCTATCAGACTGAACCATCTTCTCTGATATATTTTGGGCTGTACTTTAACCTTGCCCTGGAGGAATGGGAACGTTAGAATGGAATCCAAGTTATACTGAATATCCTGTGACCGTCAGACAATGTTCTTGGTCCAATCGAGCAGGAGTTAAGGCCTACATTAAACCATGTAACCGTTAACTGGCTGAGTGAGGGAAGGCATTGCCTGCTGCTGTAGCCAGCCCACTGGGTCTCCTCGGGCAATGGTGTAGCACTGGCGCCCTTGTTCCTCGGGAAGCGGTGGGAATAAACCACAGGAACAGGAGGCCACTCAGCCCCTCGAGCCTGCTCCGCCATTCAATCAGATCACGGCTGATCCGTACCTTAACTCCATCTACCCGCCCTGGTTCCACACAAAAATCCTTCAATCTCAGTTTTAACATTTTCAATTGGCCCACCAGCCTCGACAGCTTTTTGGGGGAGAGAGTTGCAGATTCCCAGCACTCTTTGTGTGAAGAAGTGTTTCCTGACATCACCCCTGAATGGCCTGGCTCCTTGTACTGGACTCCCCCCAACCAGAGGAAATAGTTTCTCTCGACCTCCCCTATTTTAATCATCACAATGGTTCTGAGCACTACAGATTCCGAGGAGTTTAAAAATTGAGTCGTGTTAACAAACGACGTTGATCTGCACGGATTCGGAAGACTTTGGTGAGCTTCAAACAAACTTGGCCCCTTACCTGTCGAGAGCTTTTCAGCATCTACACTTCAGCCCCTGGGAAAACATACTCCCCTCTGGGTTGCCATGGTTTGTACTGTGATGTCCCGGGACATCACCTCCTCAGTCACAATGTGGGGGGTGGGGGGGTGATACAGGACCCCAGGTTCAGGGCCCAGATAAGGACTGCAAGCTGTTTGTGGCTGGCTGGGGTTAAGCACAGAGCTGAGATACACTGGGGGTAATTTTAATCGAAGCCGCCAGTCAGGAAACTGGTGGGATCTGGTGAATCGCAGGTATCGTACCCCGCCCGATCTCACTCTCCACTGGAGCATAAACACCGGCACAGACCTGATGGGCCGAATGGCCTGTTTCTGGGCTGTAAATTTCACGTCATTGCAGATCTATGTAATCTCATTGAAACATACACAATTCTTACAGGGCTTGACAGGGTAGATGCAGGGAGGATGTTTCCCCCGGGCTGGGGAGTCTAGAACCAGGGGTCACAGTCTCAGGATAAGGGGTCGGCCATTTAGGACTGAGATGAGGAGGAATTTCTTCACTCAGAGGATGGTGAATCTTTGGAATTCTCTACCCCAGAGGGCTGTGGAGGCTCAGTATATTCAAGACAGAGATCGATAGATTTTTGGATATTAAGGAATCAAGGGACATGGGGATCGGGCGGGAAAGTGGAGTTACATTGAAACATAGAGATTTACAGCGCAGAAGGAGGCCATTTCGGCCCATCGTGTCCGCACCGGCCGACAAAGAGCCGCACGGCCCTCGGTCAGCAGCCCTGAAGGTTACAGATAAACCGAGGAACAATGAACAATGGCGGACAGGTAAAGAGCACCCAGCCCAACCAGTCCGCCTCACACAACTGCGACACTGAAACATTCTACACTCCACCCCAACCGGAGCCATATGATCTCCTGGGAGAGGCAAAAATCAGATAAAAACCTAGTTGAGGACGATGATGAGCCACAATCTTATTGAATGGCCGATTCCTGCTCCTAAATCTTATGCTCTCATTATATCTTCCCTCCCGACCAGCGGCCTGAATCTGGTCATGAACAGACCCCGTTATTTTCCTCCACTGCCGTGCTCGGTATTTCCAGCAGTCTCTGTTTTGCATTACATGTTTTAAGAACATAAGAACATAAGAATTAGGAACAGGAGTAGGCCATCTCGCCCCTCGAGCCTGCTCCGCCATTCAACAATATCATGGCTGATCTGGCCGTGGACTCAGCTCCACTTACCCGCCCGCTCCCCGTAACCCTTAATTCCCTTATTGGTTAAAAATCTATCTATCTGTGATTTGAATACATTCAATGAGCTAGCCTCAACTGCTTCCTTGGGCAGAGAATTCCACAGATTCACAACCCTCTGGGAGAAGAAATTCCTTCTCAATTCGGTTTTAAATTGGCTCCCCCGTATTTTGAGGCTGTGCCCCCTAGTTCTAGTCTCCCCGACCAGTGGAAACAACCTATCTGCCTCTATCTTGTCTATCCCTTTCATTATTTTAAATGTTTCGATAAGATCACCCCTCATTGTTCTGAACTCCAACGAGTAAAGACCCAGTCTACTCAATCTATCATCATAAGGTAACCCCCTCATCTCCGGAATCAGCCTAGTGAATCGTCTCTATCCCCTCCAAAGCTCGTATATCCTTCCTTAAGTAAGGTGACCAAAACTGCACGCAGTACTCCAGGTGCGGCCTCACCAATACCCTGTACAGTTGCAGCAGGACCTCCCTGCTTTTGTACTCCATCCCTCTCGCAATGAAGGCCAACATTCCATTCGCCTTCCTGATTACCTGCTGTACCTGCTGTCATGTATTCAACCAGCATTGTAACCCATGTATAAACTGACCTAAGTTGTACACCGTGAGAACACTGACCACTAGGTGGGAGACACTCCTAACCTGGACCTTCAGGTATAAAAGGGGAAGCTCCACCCACCTTCATCACTTGAGTGCTAAGGGATAAAGGACAGGTCACAGACTGACCTTCTCTCAAGGATGGGCCTCATGTGCATTTATACTTTGTAGTAAGGACGTATCAATGGCGACAAGAAACTGGGATTTAAACCACGCGAGCATGGCCACGAGCAGAACAGACGAGAGGTACTGTGTTAAGGAATGGTTGGGACAGAAATTCAACATTGTTAAAGCAGCACACAGTTCTCCAGGCAGACAAGGGCAGTCAGGCATGCCCCAACATGTAGTCGAACCCAGAGGGGGAGTTCGACAGAAACAATGGCAAGCTGAACAGCGATTCACGCCATTGCAAGGGACAATGCGGCCAGTAATGGGGCCATCAACACCTGTTAATGGTGCACTCAAGGACAATAACAGGGTCAGTCAGGGACGATCGACAGGCAAGGGACCTTTTGTTTCAAACCGCAACTCATGCTGGAGGCGTGGAGGCATACATTCAGCCGGAGTTTGCAGAGATGAGCAAAATACCTGCAGAAATTGACACTGGGGGAAATCGCTGGAAGCTAAAGTTCAGCGAGTTCATGTGGAGCTCGTATACAGTTCATACACCAGGACGCCACCGATAATGATGAAAGTGCTCCTCAATGGCATCCCAGTATCAATGGAGTTAGACACGGGTGCCAGCCAGTCCCTGATGGGTATCAAACAGTTCGAAAAGTTGTGGGCATCCAAGGCCAGGAGGCCAAAATTATCGCCGATTGACGCACAGCTACGGACTTACACAAAGCAGATAATTCTGGTGCTAGGCAGCGCCACGGTAGTCGTGACCCACAAAGATTCGGAGAACAGGTTGCCACTCTGGATTGTCCCAGGGGACGGTCCCGCACTACTGGGGAGGAGTTGGCTTGCTGTCATGAACTGGAAATGGGGTGATGTCAATGCAATTTCCTCTGTGGAGCGAGTATCATGCTCACAGGTCCTGGACAAATTTGACTCATTATTTCAACCCGGCATTGGCACTTTCATGGGGGCCAAGGTAGTGATTCACATAAACCCGGACGCCAGACCAGTCCACCACAAGGCCAAAGCAATGCCGTACGTGATGCGGGAAAAGATAGAAGGCGAATTGGACCGCCTGTTGAGGGAAGGCATCATCTCGCCAGTCGAATTCAGTGACTGGGCGAGCCTGATTGTGCCGGTGCTCAAGGCGGCTGGGTCGGTCAGGATATGTGGCGATTACAAGGCCACCATCAATCGGGTGTCACTCCAAGACCAGTACCCGCTACCGAGAGCGGAGGACCTCTTTGCAACGCTATCCGGTGGCAAACTTTTTTCAAAATTGGACCTGACCTCAGCTTACATGACCCAGGAGCTGGCGAGTGAGTCGAAGAAGCTGACCACCATCACGACACACAAGGGGTTGTTTGAGTACAACAGATGTCCGTTCGGGATTCGCTCGGCCGCCGCGATCTTCCAACGAAATATGGAAAGCCTCCTCAAGTCGATTCCAGGGACGGTAGTTTTTCAGGACGACATCCTCATCACGGGTTACGATACTGAAGAACACCTCCACAACCTGGAGGAGGTACTACGCAGACTGGACCGGGTAGGTCTGCGACTGAAAAAGGCGAAGTGCGTCTTCCAAGCTCCAGAGGTAGAATTCCTGGGGATGAGGGTAGCAGCAGACGGGATCAGCCCTACTGCATCCAAGACGGAAGCGATCTAGAGAGCACCCAGACCCCATAACACGACGGAGCTGCGTTCGTTCCTGGGGCTCCTGAACTATTTTGGTAACTTTCTTCCCAAATTGAGCACGCTGCTAGAGCCGCTACATGTGCTCCTACGCAAAGGTCGCGAATGGGTCTGGGGGGACAGCCAGGAAAGGGCTTTTAATAGAGCACGCAATTTGTTATGTTCCAACAATCTGTTAACGCTATATGACCCATGTAAGAAACTTGTGTTAACGTGCGATGCGTCGTCCTATGGTGTCGGGTGTGTGTTGCAGCATGTCAATGCCAAGGGTCAGTTACAGCCGGTAGCTTATGCCTCCAGGAGTCTGTCCCGCAGAAAGGGGCTACGGGATGGTAGAAAAGGAGGCGCTCGCATGTGTATATGCGGTAAAGAAAATGCACCAGTACCTGTTTGGCAGGAAATTTGAGCTGGAGACAGATCACAAACCCCTAATGTCCCTTTTGGCCGACAACAAGGCCATAAATGCAAACGCATCGGCCCGCATACAGAGGTGGGCACTCACGTTATCTGCCTATGACTACACAATTCGGCACAGACCGGGCACCGAAAACTGTGCCGATGCACTCAGCAGGCTCCCACTAGCCACCACTGAGGGGGCAACCGAGCATGGTGCTGAGATGGTCATGGCTGTTGAAGCTTTCGGAAGCGAAGGCTCACCCGTGACAGCCCGTCAGATTAAAGTCTGGACAAATAGAGACCCGCTATTGTCTCCAGTCAAGAAATGTGTCCTGAATGGGGACTGGGCATGCCCTGAGAAATTTAAACCATTTCACAGGCGCAAGGATGAACTCTCGATTCAGGCCGATTGCTTACTGTGGGGAAACCGCGTAGTCATGCCCCAGATGGGCAGAGAGGTGTTCATCAGAGAACTCCACAATGGGCACCCGGGCATTGTCACGATGAAGGCAATTGCCAGGTCACACGTTTGGTGGCCAGGGATAGACACAGATCTGGAACTTTGTGTTCGCAGGTGCAACACGTGTGCCCAGCTGGGCCATGCGCCCAGGGAAGCCCCCCTTAGCCTTGGTCACGCATCCATGTGGACTACGCAGGTCCTTTCATGGGGTGTGACATTTTAAATTCAAGCACATCCTCTGCCACGGTAGAAAGTCTATGGGCAATGTTCGCCGCCCACGGTCTACCGGACATCTTGGTCAGCGACAATGGTCCGTGCTTCACAAGCACTGAATTTCAGGACTTCATGGCAGGCAATGGAATTAACCATGTCAGAATGGCACCGTTCAAGCCGGCCTCAAACGGCCAGGCAGAACGAGCAGTGTAGATAATCAAACAGGGGATGCTCAGATTCCAAGGGGGTTCCCTACAAACCCACTTCTCACGCCTCCTGTTGGCCTTTTGATCCCGACCACACTCGCTCACAGGGGTTCCACCCACAGAGCTACTAATGAAAAGGACGCTCAAAACCCGATTATCCCTTATACACCCCACCATGAAAGAAATTGTCGAGAGCAGGCGCCAGTCACAATATCACTACCATGACAGGAATGCGAGGGCGCGATGTATTGATGTAAATGATCCTGTTTTTGTCCTCAACTACGCTGCAGGGCCCAAATGGCTCGCAGGCACTGTGGTTGCCAAAGAGGGAAATAGGATTCTGGTAGTTAAACTTACCAATGGACAAATCTGCCGCAAACATGTGGATCAAACAAAAAGAAGGTTCAGGAAGAAGCAGAGGAAGAACACGATATAGAGTTCACTCCACCACAGGTAACCGAACACCGGAATCAAAGGGAGGAGAGCCCAGTCACTGTGAGCAGTCCGGACAGGCCTGAGGCACTGCAAACAGCAGACACTCAGGCCAGCGCCCAACAACCGGAGCCCCAACTCAGGCGCTCTGCAAGGGAGCGTAAACCACCAGAGAGACTCAACCTGTGATCCCAATAAGACTTTGTGGGGGGAGGTGATGTCATGTATTCAACCAGCATTGTAACCCATGTATAAACTGACCTAAGTTGTACACCGTGAGAACACTGACCACTAGTTGGGAGACACTCCTAACCTGGACCTTCAGGTATAAAAGGGGAAGCTCCACCCACCTTCATCACTTGAGTGCGAAGGAATAAAGGACAGGTCACAGACTGACCTTCTCTCAAGGATGGGCCTCGTGTGCATTTATACTTTGTAGTAAGGACGTATCACCTGCAAACTAACTTTTTGGGATTCATGCACAAGAACCCCCAGGTCCCTCTGCACTGCAGCATGTTGTAATTTCTCCCCATTCAAATAATATTCCCCTTTACTGTTTTTTTTTCCCAAGGTGGATGACCTCACATTTTCCGACATTGTATTCCATCTGCCAAACCTTAGCCCATTCGCTTAACCTATCTAAATCTCTTTGCAGCCTCTCTGTGTCCTCTACACAACCCGCTTTCCCACTAATCTTTGTGTCATCTGCAAATTTTGTTACACTACACTCTGTCCCCTCTTCCAGGTCATCTATGTATATTGTAAACAGTTGTGGTCCCGGCACCGATCCCTGTGGCACATCACTAACCACCGATTTCCAACCCGAAAAAGGACCCATTTATCCCGATTCTCTGCTTTCTGTTAACCAGCCAATTCTCGATCCATGCTTATACATTTCCTCTGACTCCGCGTACCTTTATCTTCTGCAGTAACCTTTTGTGTGGCACCTTATCGAATGCCTTTTGGAAATCTAAATACACCACATCCATCGGTACACCTCTATCCACCATGCTCGTTATATCCTCAAAGAATTCCAGTAAATTAGTTAAACATGATTTCCCCTTCATGAATCCATGTTGCGTCTGCTTGATTGCACTATTCCTATCTAGATGTCCCGCTATTTCTTCCTTAATGATAGCTTCAAGCATTTTCCCCACTACAGATGTTAACCGGCCTATAGTTACCTGCCTTTTGTCTGCCCCCTTTTTTAAACAGAGGCGTTACATTAGCTGCTTTCCAATCCGCTGGTACCTCCCCAGAGTCCAGAGTCCAATTTCTTATTTGTTTATATCACACTACCATCCAGTGGCTAAAATCAGGTACTTCCAGCAGTATAACTGAGTCGTGGCATTTACTTACAGCACCACACAGTGAGGAGAAGCAGATATTACAGGCTATCAGTTAAAGGGGGCTTGTGGGTCTCCACGGCAACAGTCCAGGAGTGAAGATGTGATCAGGCCGTTCGCCCAGCGAGGGTTCAGTTGAGCCTCTGTGTTACAGGATAGGGGTAGACCCTGAGCACATAGGCCAAGTGTTAAAAACCAAATGTCCCAATGGACTGGGGAGCAGCAAATGTCACCCAATCTTTGATAAAAAGGCACACGGGATGAAGCTTCCAATTATAGCTTTGAGGAGGTTACAGGTCTGGTGGAGAAGTGGGTGTCAACAACCTAGATCAGGGTCAATATAGGTGTTCCCTTGAACGAGGATGACTTTCTTCCATGAGTTCATGGTTGTTTCAATGCAGGACCCGATGTTCCAGTCCCGAACTACATACTGAAGGGTGGAAGATGCCTGTGTGTGGATTCTTTTAACGTGGGGTGACCGTTGCACACCAGCCACCACACGGGCTTGACAGAGCGAGGTATTGGTCCAGTGGCAAGGGTTAACCAGGATGACTGGAGACCAGCTCTACTGCACGGGCCTAGTGCGCTCACATATCGCAGTGTGGGCTGGGCCCGTGCTGCCTCTGGGCCCTCGCCTCTTCTGGGCCGCGTACCCTCATTCGCCGCACCTCCGCCACGATCCCTTGCCGCTCGTCCGCCACAAACATTCGCCGCACCTCCGCCATAATCCCTCGCCACTCCTCCGCCCTTCCTTCCTTCTTCTTCTTAGGTGAAGCGAGGATGACTTGCTTCAGCGCCAAAAAGGGATGAGTTCGATGAGATCACAGGTGTTTCAATGAAGGACCTAATATCCCAGGTGGGGTGGGCAGTGGGTGTCAGTGGATTTCACGTACTGGTCAAGTGTGGTATTCAGCAGCGTTTTATGTTCATTCATTCTCGGGATCTGGACGGGCCCTGCAAGGCCAGCATTTATGGTCAATCCTTTGACTACTCCAATGCATCCTGGCCGGCCTCCCACATTCTACCCTACGTAAACTCGAGGTCATCCAAAACTCGGCTGCCCCGTGTCCTAACTCACACTCAGTCCTGCTCACCCATCACCCCTGTGCTCACTGCCCCGTGTCCTAACTCGCACCGTGTCCCGCTCACCCATCATCCCCTGTGCTCGCTGCCCCGTATCCTAACTTGCACTGAGTCCCGCTCACCCATCACCCCCTGTGCTCACTGCCCCGTGTCCTAACTCGCACCGAGTCCCGCTCACCCATCACCCCCTGTGCTCGCTGCCCCGTGTCCTAACTCGCACCGAGTCCCGCTCACCCATCACCCCCTGTGCTCGCTGACCTACATTGGCTCCCGGTTAAGCAACGCCTCGATTTCAAAATTCTCATCTTTGTTTACAAATCCCTCCATGGCCCTCGCCCCTCCCTATCTCTGTAATCTCCTCCAGCCACACAACCCCCGCCGAGATCTCTGTGCTCCTGAAATTTAATGTTTTGTCTTATAACACTACTGTGAAGTACCTTGGGACGTTTTACTACTTTAAAGGTGCTATATAAATATAAGTTGTTGTTGTTGTTGTTGTTGTTGTCCCCAATTGCCCTGATGGATGAGGGCAATTAACAATCATCCACACGGGTGAGGGACTGGAGTCACATATAGGCCCAGACCGGTTGAGGGAGACAAATGAAATGTTGGCCTTTATTGCAAGGGGGATGGAGTATAAAAGCAAAGAAGTCCTGCTACAACTGTACAGGGTATTGGTGAGGCCACACCTGGAGTACTGCGTACAGTTTTGGTTTCCATATGTAAGGAAGGATATACTTGCTTTGGAGGCAGTTCAGAGAAGGTTCACTCGGTTGATTCTTGAGATGAGGGGGTTGGCTTATGAGGAGAGGTTGAGTAGGTTGGGCCTATACACATTGGAGTTCAGAAGAATGAGAGGTGATCTTATTGAAACATGAGAGGACTCGACAAGGTGGATGCAGAGAGGATATTTCCACTTATAGGGGAAACTAAAACTAGGGAACATAGTTTCAGAATAAGGGACTGCCCATTTAAAACTGAGATGAGGAGGAATTTCTTCTCTCAGAGGGTTGTTAATCTGTGGAATTCTCTGCCCCAGAGAGTTGTAGTGGCTGGGTCATTGAATATATTTAAGTTGGAGATAGACAGATTTTTGAGCGATAAGGGAGTAAAAGGTTATGGGGAGCGGGCAGGGAAGTGGAGCTGAGTCCATGATCGGATCAGCCATGATCTTAATGAATGGCGGAGCAGGCTCGAAGGGCCAAGTGGCCGACTCCTGCTCCTATTTCTTATGTTCCTATGGTAAAGGGGAAGGTGGGCCCATTAAATACAGATACAGATGAGACTCTCAGGAAACAGCAGAATTTGTGTCCGCTTTCACAGTGGAGGAAGAGGACAAAATTCCAGCGGTACTAGGGAAACAAAAAATAAGTCAAAGGTAGGGACTGAGTGAAGTGAATAATTTTTTTAAAATGGTAATGGAGAAAATAATGGTACTTAAGGTAGACAAATCTCTAGGACTTGATGGTCTCTACCCCCAGGGTATTAAAAGCAGCAGGTGGTGAAAGTACAGATGCATTAGTTACAATTTTCCAAAGATTGCTATATCTGGAAATTGTGCCTTTGGATTGGAAAAGTGCAAGTGTTGGTCCATTACTTAAGAAAGGAGAGAGAAACCAGGTAACTACAGACTTGTCAGTTTAACATCAAGTGTGGGGAAGATACTGGAATCTCTCATCAGGGGGCAGAGAGACTCAGCATTTGAACATAAGAGAACATAAGAAATAGGAGCAGGAGTCGGCCATACGGCCCCTCGAGCCTGCTCCACCATTCAATAAGATCATGGCTGATCTGATCATGGACTCAGCTCCACTTCCCTTTCCGCTCCCCATAACTCCTTATACCCTTATCGGTTAAGAAACTATCTATGTCTGTCTTAAATTTATTCAATGTCCCAGCTTCCACAGCTCTCTGAGGCAGCGAATTCCACAGACTTACAAGCCTTTGAGAGAAGAAATTCCTCCTCATCTCAGTTTAAATTATTCTAAGATCATGTCCCCGAGTTCTAGTCTCCCCCATCAGTGGAAACATCCTCTCTGCATCCACCTTCTCAACCCCCTCATCCCTGGAATCAATCGAGTGAACCTTCTCTGAGCTGACTCCAAAGCAAACATATCCTTTCTTAAATATAGAAACCAAAACTGCACGCAGTATTCCAGGTGTGGCCTCACCAATACCTTGTATAGCTGTAGCAAGACTTCTCTGCTTTTATACTCCATCCCCTTTGCAATGAAGGCCAAGATTCCATTGGCCTTCCTGATCACTTGCTGTACTTGCATACTATCCTTTTGTGTTTCATGCACAAGTATTGGTTGATCAGAGAGAGTCAGCATGGATTTGTGAAGAGTGGGTCACGGCTGATTAATCTAGTTGCTTTTTTTAAAGAAGATCACTAACATGGTGAGTAGGGTGAAGGGTTAATTCTATGATTGGCAGGATGTGGCTAGTGCTGTCCCTCAGGGATCTGTACCAGGGCAGCAACTTTGCACCATATTTATCAGTGACCTGGACGAAGGAATAGAGAGTTTGTACATGCAAGTTTGCAGATGACACAAAGTTAGGAGGCGCAATAGGTTGCGCAGATGGGAGCAGGACATCGACAGACTTAGTAATTGGCAAATCTGTGGCAGATGGAATTCAATGTGGGGAAAGTGTCAGGTCATCTGGGAAAGACAAATCGGAATATTTTCTTCATGTTGAGAGACTGAGAACTGTGGAGGAGAAAAGGGATTTGTGTGTTTATGTACACAAATCATTAAAAGCTAGTGTACAGCCAGAAATAGTAATCATAAAGGACTAATGGGATTTTGGCCTTCATCTTAAAGGGACTGGGATTCAAAAGTGAGGAAGTTATTCTACAGTTTATATAAAGCTCGGGTCAGACCCCCGTTGGGAGTGACTGCGTCCGGTTCTGGGCCCCGCCCCTCAGAAGGATTTTTCGGAGGGGGAGTGTCGGAGATCCCCCAGAATGATACCGGGGCGTAAAGGGTTAAATTCCGAGGGCAGGTTGCACAGACTGGGCGTGTGTTCCCTCGAGTGTAGAAGGTTGAGGGGTGATGTGATCGAGGTGTTTAAGATGAATAAGGGATGGGGGAGATGGAGAGAGAAGCGATTTCCTCTGATGAGGAATCCACAACAAAGGGGCAGAATCTTAAAAGTGGAGTGAAATCAGAAAGCACTTTTCACACAAAGGGGAGAACTCTCTCCCCACAAGGCTGCGGATGCTGGCGGTCAATTGAAACTTTCAAGACTGAGTTGAATCGATTTTTGTTGGGTATTGAGGGACGTGGGGCGAAGGTGGGTAGCCACCATCTAACTAAATGGCGCAGCAGACGCGAGGAGCTGACTGGGCTCTATTTGTCAATAAAAACAAAGGACATTTAGCTCATTTTTTTTTTAAACCAAGAGGGTGATCTAACTGTGGAACAAATTAGGAGCAAGGGTGGGAGCGGGTTTTTAAGAAGGAGCGATGAAAGTGGAAGAAATCTGGTTTTACAGGGTAGGTGAGACGGGACTGTGGTCTTCTCACATTATGGACTTTCAGAAAGCGTTCGACAAAGCGCCACATAATAGACTTGTTAGCAACACTGAAGCCCATGAGATTAAAGGGGCAGTGCTGCGTGGCTATAAAATTGGCTGAGACAGAAAGCAGAGAGCAGTGGTGAACGGTTGGTTTTCAAACTGGAGGGAGTCATACAGCAATCCCACCCAGGGGTCAGTGTTGGGACCACCGCTCCTGTTGTTATATATAATGAGCTGGCTCTGGGTATGAAGGGCACAATTTCAAAGTTAGCAGATGAAGCAAAGTTTGGAAATGTATTATAATTATATTGAAAGATTAAACCACTTATTTTCTATCCACCACAGACTCATCAGATAATGAGGCAGTCCATTCCCGCATGCAGCAAGACCTGGACAACATTGAGGCTTGGGCTGATAAGTAACATTCACGCCACACAAGTGTCAGAGAATGACCATCTCCAACAAGCGAGAGTCTAACCACCTCCCCTTGACATTCAACGGCATTACCATCACCGAATCCCCCACCATCAACATCCTGGGGGTCACCATTGACCAGAAACTTAACTGGACCAGCCACATAAATACTGTGGCTACAAGAGCGGGTCAGAGGCTGGGTATTTTGCGACGAGTGTCTTACCTCCTGACTCCCCAAAACCTTTCCACCATCTGCACGACACAAGTCAGGAGGGTGATGGAACACTCCCCACTTGCCTGGATGAGTGCAGCTCCAACACTCGAGAAGCTCGCCACCATCCAGGACAAAGCAGGCCGCTTGATCGGCACGCTACCCACCACCTTCAACACTCACTCCCTCCACCACCGGCGCACCGTGGCTGCAGTGTGCACCATCTACAAGATGCACTGCAGCAACTCGCCAAGGCTTCTTCAGCGGCACCTCCCAAACCCGCGACTTCAACCCTGGAAGGAGCTGAGACACTCGCCACAGAATACCCAGCCTCTGACCCGCTCTTGTAGCCACAGTATTTATGTGGCTGGTCCAGTTAAGTTTCTGGTCTATGGTGACCCCCAGGATGTTGATGGTGGGGGATTCGGTGATGGTAATGCCGTTGAATGTCAAGGGGCGGTGGTTAGACTCTCGCTTGTTGGAGATAGTCACTGCCTGGCACTTGTGTGGTGCGAACGTTACTTGCCACCAATCAAATCACACACTTTGAACTGGGGCAGATTAAGAACATTTACAGCTAATCTCTCACTCATTCAATGGGGATCAATTGAAACTTGGCAGAGGCTCTGAACGAACTGTGAGAAGCTTCTAGTGTGGGCCTCTGTCTGTCATGAGCATCATGAGTCACAAGAGAAGTTAGCGGAATACTTTACAGAACCAATTTAAATTCAGGCATCCACTTCTGTTGTCACCATTTTGTCTGGCACTGTGCCCACATTTTATGCATCGTCAGCCAATAATTCACAATACTTTGCCACAGGCTTTGGCATCCCAGCAAATAGTTCTCAGCAACATTCAGGGAAATGTGTCTGTGTGGTACTTCATTCTCCATGCAGTGGGGGAAGGGAGGGCCGTAAGGGGGAGGATGGGAAGGAGAATGGGGGAAAAGGGGAACAGGGAACAGGTGACCAGGGAACCCCCTCTCAAAAGGGGAAATGGAAAGAGGAGGTGAGGTTGAGGGGGAAAGGGGAGGGTGAGGGGGGGAGGGGGAGAGTGAGGGGCAGGGGAGAGTGACAAGGAGGGTGAGGGGGAAATGGGAGGGGGGGGTGAGGGGGAAAGGGGAGGGGGGGGTGAGGGGGAAAGGGGAGGGGGGGGTGAGGGGGAAAGGGGAGGGGAGGGTGGGGGGAGAGGGGAGGGTGAGGGGGAGAGTGGAGGGGAGGGTGAAGGGGAGAGGGGAGGGTGAGGGGGAGAGGGGAGGGGAGGGTGAGGGGGAGAGGGGAGGTGAGGGTAAGGGGGAAAGGGGAGGGGAGGGTGAGGGTGGAGGGGAGGGTGGAGGGGAGGGTGAGGGGGGAGGGGAGGCAAGGGTAAGGGTGAGGGGCAGGGGAGGTTGAGGGTAGGGGGATGGGAGGGTGAGGGTGATGGGAGGGTGAAGGTGAGGGGAGGGGAGGGTGAAGGGAGGGTGAGGGGGGAGGGGAGGGGGAGGAGAGGGGGAGGAGAGGGGGAGGGGGAAAGGGGAGGGGGAGAGTGAGGGGGAAAGGGGAGGGTGAGGGGGAGAGGGGAGGGGAGGGTGAGGGGGAGAGGGGAGTGGAGGGTGAGGGGGAGAGGGGAGTGGAGGGTGAGGGGGAGAGGGGAGGGATGGTGAGGGGGGGAGGGGGAGGGGAGGGTGAGGGGAGGGGGAGGGGGGAGGGGAGGGTGAGGGGAGGAGGAGGGGAGGGGAGGGTGAGGGGAGGGGGAGGGGGGAGGGGAGGGGAGGGTGAGGGGGGAGGGGAGGGGGAGGGGGGAGGGGAGGGGAGGGTGAGGGGGAGAGGGGAGGCGAGGGTAAGGGGGAAAGGGGAGGGGAGGGTGAGGGGGAGAGGAGAGGTGGGATGAGCGGGGAAATGGGAGGGAGGGTGAGGGTGAGGGTGAGGGGAGAGTGAGGGGGGAGGGGAGGGGGAGGGGGAGAGGGAAAGGGGAGGAAGAGGGGGAGAGAGAGGAGCGAGGGTGAGGGGGAGGGGAGGGGAGGGTGAGGGTGAGGGGGATGGGAGGGGGAGGGGAGGGGGAGGGGAGGGGGAGGGGGGAGGGGAGCGATGGGAGGGTGAGGGGGAAGGGGAGGATGAGGGGGAGAGGGGAGGATGAGGGGGGAAGAGGAAGGGTGAGGAGGAGAGGGGAAGGTGAGGGGGAAAGGGAGGGGGGGTGAGGGGGGAAATGGGAGGGGGAGGGTGAGGGTGAGGGGAGGGGCAGGGGAGGGTGAGGCTGAGGGGAGGGTGAGGATGTGGGGGAGGGTGAGGATGAGGGGAGGGTGAGGATGAGGGGAGGCGAGGATGAGGGGAGGGTGAGGATGAGGGGAGGGTGAGGATGAGGGGAGGGTGAGGATGAGGGGAGGGTGAGGGTGAGGATGAGGGGAGGGTGAGGGGAGGGACAGGGAAGGGTGAGGATGAGGGGAGGGTGAGGATGTGGGGAGGGTGAGGATGTGGGGAGGGGGAAGAGGGGATAGTGGGAGAGAGAAAGGAAGAGTGATTAGGGAGGGATCAGTGATTAACAATACAGATGTCGGGACTGATATCTTTGTATGAGGAGCATGTGCTCTGTGTGACAGAGGCTGACACATGGCTCGGATTAGGTTGTTAGGATTCCAATGGTAAGCAGGAGGTGTCAGGAAAATGCATTTTATGGGACATCAGAGAGTTTGTGGAAGAATTATAGCGAGTTTGGAGCCAACCTGTCGCGGTTTCAGCTGTTAGCATTCCGCTGAGGTCTGATAAAATGCTAAATTGTGTTATCTTCTACAGAAAGACCTACATCCCAGTGTGACTGAGGCATGCGTGGTGTGACATCAGAATCGACTGGCACATACAATCATCGACAAATTACCGCACAGGAGGCAGCCATTCGGCCCATCA
>NC_092003.1:18377677-18435177 GCF_044704955.1 Pristiophorus japonicus
GGGGGTTGCTAACTTCATGAGGCTCGGTCCGATCACTGTTCTGTGACGGTTTCGGCCATTCAGCCCCTCGAGCCTGTTACACCATTCAGTTAGATCAGGGCTGGTCCGTATCTGTATGCATCTGGTCCTCGTAATATAACCCTTTTAGCCGTGGTAGTTGATGGTTCAAATGACAATTACATTTATGCAGATGCTTTGAGAGTGAAACATCCCATGGCGCTTTACAAGAATGTAATCAGACCAAGCCACATAAAGTGATATTCAGGCTGAGAAGTAGGTTTTAAGGAGCGTTGTAAAGGAAGAATGAGATTTGGAAGGGAATTCCAGAGCTCAGGGACTTGGCAGCGAGAAGAGCTTGAAAAGATAGGGAGAGGCGAGGGCATGTTTTGCATGAACTGAAGTTTGCGGAGGGTAGAATGTGGGAGGCCGGCCAGAAGTGTGTGGAATAGTTAAGTCAAGGCCTGGGTGATGGTCTCCGCAGTAGATGAGCTGTGGCAACTGTAGATGTTACGGCGATGGAATTAATGATGGTGTGGATATGTGGTCAGAAGCTCATCTCGCGGTCAGATACGACACACAAGTTGCAAACAGTCTGCTTCAGCCTCAGGTCGATGTTCAGGAGACGAATGGAGTCGGTGGCTAGGGAACAGAGATTGTGGCAGGGACTGAAAACAATAAGATCATAAGAATTAGGAGCAGGAGTTGGCCATTCAGCCCCTCGAGCCTGCTCCGCCATTCAATAAGATCATGGCTGATCCGATCATGGACTCAGCTCCACTTCCCTGCCCACCCCCTTATTCCCTTATCGGTTAAGAAACTGTCTATCTCTGTCTTAAATATATTCAATGACCCAGCCTCCACAGCTCTCTGAGGCAGCGAATTCCACAGATTTACAACCCCCAGAGAAGAAATTCCTCCTCATCTCAGTTTTAAATGGGCGGCCCCTTATTCTAAGATCATGCCCCCTAGTTCTAGTCTCCCCCATCAGTGGAAACATCCTCTCTACATCCACCTTGTCGAGCCCCCTCATAACTTGCTTTGGAGGCAATTCAGAGAAGGTTCACTCGGCTGATTCTGGAGATGAGAGGGTTGACTTATGAGGAAAGGTTGAGTAGGTTGGGCCCCTACTCATTGGAGTTCAGAAGAATGAGAGGTGATCTTTACCGAAATGTGTAAGATGATGAGGGGGTTGTCGGGGGTGAGAGGATGTCGGCAGGGAGGGAGAGTGTCGGAGGGGGGAGGGAGGGAGAGTTTCGGGGGAGGGTGTCGGTGGTGGGGGAGGGAGGGTGTCGGTGGTGGGGGAGGGAGAGTGGCGGTGGTGGGGGAGGGAGAGTGGCGGTGGTGGGGGAGGGAGAGTGTCGGTGGTGGGGGAGGGAGAGTGTCGGTGGTGGGGGAGGGAGAGTGTCGGTGGTGGGGGAGGGAGAGTGTCGGTGGTGGGGGAGGGAGAGTGTCGGTGGTGGGGGAGGGAGAGTGTGTGGTGGGGGAGGGAGGGTGTGTGGGGGGAGGGAAAGAGGGAGGGTGTGGGGGGGGGAAGAGGGAGGGTGTGGGGGGGGGGGAGAGGGAGGGTGTGGGGGGGGGGGAGAGGGAGGGTGTGGGGGGGGGGGAGAGGGAGGGTGTGGGGGGGGGGAGAGGGAGGGTGTGGGGGGGGGAAGAGGGAGGGTGTGGGGGGGAGAAGAGGGAGGGTGTGGGGGGGAGAAGAGGGAGGCTGTGTGGGGGGGGGGAAGAGGGAGGCTGTGTGGGGGGGGGAAGAGGGAGGCTGTGTGTGGGGGGGGAAGAGGGAGGCTGTGTGTGGGGGGGGGAAGAGGGAGGCTGTGTGTGGGGGGGGAAGAGGGAGGCTGTGTGTGGGGGGGGAAGAGGGAGGGGGTTGGGATGGGAAAAGTGGGGGGGGGGAAGAGGGAGGGGGTGGGGGGGGAAAGAGGGTGGGTGTGGGCTTGGTGTAACCCCTTTGTCTCCCCTCCCCAGGTGACGGACTCCTCCGGCCACATCCTGTACTCCAAGGAGGAGGCAAGTAAGGGCAAGTTCGCCTTCACCACCGACGACTACGACATGTTCGAAATCTGCTTCCAGAGCCGCCTGCCCACAGGTGGGAGAGCCAGTGGGGTGTATGGGTGTGGGAGAGCCAGTGGGGTGTACGGGGGTGGGAGAGCCAGTGGGGTGTACGGGGGTGGGGGTGTGTGGGAGAGCCAGTGGGGTGTACGGGGGTGGGGGGGTGTGGGAGAGCCAGTGGGGTGTACGGGGGGGGGCGGGTGTGGGAGAGCCAGTGGGGTGTACGGGGGGGGCGGGTGTGGGAGAGCCAGTGGGGTGTACGGGGGGGGCGGGTGTGGGAGAGCCAGTGGGGTGTACGGGGGGGGCGGGTGTGGGAGAGCCAGTGGGGTGTACGGGGGGGGCGGGTGTGGGAGAGCCAGTGGGGTGTACGGGGGGGGCGGGTGCGGGTGAGCCAGTGGGGTGTACGGGGGGGGCGGGTGTGCGAGAGCCAGTGGGGTGTACGGGGGGGGTGGGTGTGGAGAGCCAGTGGGGTGTACGGGGGTGTGGGAGAGCCAGTGGGGTGTACGGGTGTGGGAGAGCCAGTGGGGTGTACGGGTGTGGGAGAGCCAGTGGGGTGTACGGGGGTGGAGGTGTGTGGGAGAGCCAGTGGGGGGGCGGGTGTGGGAGAGCCAGTGGGGTGTACGGGGGGGGGGGGGGGGTTGTGGGAGAGCCAGTGGGGTTTACGGGGGTGTGGGAGAGCCAGTGGGGTGTGTGGGGGGGGGGTGTGGGAGAGCCAGTGGGGTGTACGGGTGTGGGAGAGCCAGTGTGGTGTACGGGGGTGGGGAGGGTGTGGGAGAGCCAGTGTGGTGTACGGGGGTGGGGGGGGTGTGGGAGAGCCAGTGTGGTGTATGGGGGTGGGGGGGGTGTGGGAGAGCCAGTGGGGTGTACGGGGGGGGCGGGTGTGGGAGAGCCAGTGGGGTGTACGGGGGGGGCGGGTGTGGGAGAGCCAGTGGGGTGTACGGGGGGGGCGGGTGCGGGTGAGCCAGTGGGGTGTACGGGGGGGGCGGGTGTGCGAGAGCCAGTGGAGTGTACGGGGGGGGTGGGTGTGGAGAGCCAGTGGGGTGTACGGGGGTGTGGGAGAGCCAGTGGGATGTACGGGTGTGGGAGAGCCAGTGGGGTGTACGGGTGTGGGAGAGCCAGTGGGGTGTACGGGGGTGGAGGTGTGTGGGAGAGCCAGTGGGGGGGCGGGTGTGGGAGAGCCAGTGGGGTGTACGGGGGGGGGGGGGGGGGTTGTGGGAGAGCCAGTGGGGTTTACGGGGGTGTGGGAGAGCCAGTGGGGTGTGTGGGGGGGGGGGGTGGGAGAGCCAGTGGGGTGTACGGGTGTGGGAGAGCCAGTGTGGTGTACGGGGGTGGGGGGGGTGTGGGAGAGCCAGTGTGGTGTACGGGGGTGGGGAGGGTGTGGGAGAGCCAGTGTGGTGTGTGGGGGTGGGGGGGGTGTGGGAGAGCCAGTGGGGTGTACGGGGGAGGGGGGGGGGGTGGGGGGGGTGTGGGAGAGCCAGTGGGGTGTACGGGGGTGGGGGGGGGGCATGTACAGGGGCAATGTTCCCGTTTATTTGCGTCGTGGTCTGGGGGTCCCATGCAGCCGGCTTACTGGTTTTAGATGAGAAAGCCGCTTGTGTTGGGAGATGTGAACGGGCCGTGCGCCCCGAGTTAAATTGGGGGTCCACGGCGCCTGGGGGTCACGGTGTGACAGGGAGGCAGATACAGTAATCCGTGAGGAAAGCCCAACAGTAAGGAACCGGGATGGGAGCAGGTCCTGATACTGTTCCGGGTAATATAAATACTGCAGGATCTAGGAAATAAGACCAATATAAGTGATAGACTCCAGCAGGGATGACCGGCAGGTGGGATAAGGTGAAAACGTTGGGAGAAGAGCCCGCGGGTAAATACACCCGGGCACCGGGCACAAGGAATCGAGGTGGGTTAGAAGCGGGTACAGCAGGGAGTGAATGCTGACAGAGGGAGAAGGCCTTGAGCCTGACCAGCCCGTGCTGGCTCCTGCCTGACAGTGAGGCCGTGTCGGAGGGTCTGAGCTGGGCACCACATGCTCTGAGCCGGCTGTTTGTTCTATTCTCAGGCCATTTCCGAGTTCCTGACCAGCTGATCATCCTCAACACCAAACATGGAGTTGAAGCCAAGAACTATGAAGACGTAAGTCCCCACACTTTATATTCTCTGGCCTGCTGCACCCACACCGACTGTACAGCCCAACAGGTCCATGGTGGTGTTCATACTCCCCGCAGACCTCCCACACAGCCCCTGTATCCTTCCATCCCTATCTCCAACGTCTGCTGATCGAATGTTCCCTTTAAATGCATCGATGCTGCTCAGCTCGACCACTCCTTGTGGCAGCGAGTTCTGCGTCTGTGTGTGTTCACCACGACCGTGTGTGGGGTGGGTCTGTGTCTGTGTGTGTGGGGTGGGTCTGTGTCTGTGTGTGTGGGGTGGGTCTGTGTCTGTGTGTGTGGGGTGGGTCTGTGTGTGTGGGGTGGGTCTGTGTGTGTGTGGGGTGGGTCTGTGTGTGTGTGGTGGGTCTGTGTGTGTGTGTGGTGGGTCTGTGTGTGTGTGTGGTGGGTCTGTGTGTGTGTGTGGTGGGTCTGTGTGTGTGTGTGGTGGGTCTGTGTGTGTGTGTGGTGGGTCTGTGTGTGTGTGTGGTGGGTCTGTGTGTGTGTGTGGTGGGTCTGTGTGTGTGTGTGGTGGGTCTGTGTGTGTGTGTGGTGGGTCTGTGTGTGTGTGTGGTGGGTCTGTGTGTGTGTGTGGTGGGTCTGTGTGTGTGTGTGGTGGGTCTGTGTGTGTGTGTGGTGGGTCTGTGTGTGTGTGTGGTGGGTCTGTGTGTGTGTGTGGTGGGTCTGTGTGTGTGTGTGGTGGGTCTGTGTGTGTGTGTGGTGGGTCTGTGTGTGTGTGTGGTGGGTCTGTGTGTGTGTGTGGTGGGTCTGTGTGTGTGTGTGGTGGGTCTGTGTGTGTGTGTGGTGGGTCTGTGTGTGTGTGTGGTGGGTCTGTGTGTGTGTGTGGTGGGTCTGTGTGTGTGTGTGGTGGGTCTGTGTGTGTGTGTGGTGGGTCTGTGTGTGTGTGTGTGGTGGGTCTGTGTGTGTGTGTGTGGTGGGTCTGTGTGTGTGTGTGTGGTGGGTCTGTGTGTGTGTGTGGTGGGTCTGTGTGTGTGTGTGGTGGGTCTGTGTGTGTGTGTGGTGGGTCTGTGTGTGTGTGTGGTGGGTCTGTGTGTGTGTGTGGTGGGTCTGTGTGTGTGTGTGGTGGGTCTGTGTGTGTGTGTGGTGGGTCTGTGTGTGTGTGTGGTGGGTCTGTGTGTGTGTGTGGTGGGTCTGTGTGTGTGTGTGGTGGGTCTGTGTGTGTGTGTGGTGGGTCTGTGTGTGTGTGTGGTGGGTCTGTGTGTGTGTGTGGTGGGTCTGTGTGTGTGTGTGGTGGGTCTGTGTGTGTGTGTGGTGGGTCTGTGTGTGTGTGGTGGGTCTGTGTGTGTGTGTGGTGGGTCTGTGTGTGTGTGTGTGGTGGGTCTGTGTGTGTGTGTGTGGTGGGTCTGTGTGTGTGTGTGTGGTGGGTCTGTGTGTGTGTGTGGTGGGTCTGTGTGTGTGTGTGGTGGGTCTGTGTGTGTGTGTGTGGTGGGTCTGTGTGTGTGTGTGGTGGGTCTGTGTGTGTGTGTGGTGGGTCTGTGTGTGTGTGTGGTGGGTCTGTGTGTGTGTGGTGGGTCTGTGTGTGTGTGTGGTGGGTCTGTGTGTGTGTGTGGTGGGTCTGTGTGTGTGTGTGGTGGGTCTGTGTGTGTGTGTGGTGGGTCTGTGTGTGTGTGTGGTGGGTCTGTGTGTGTGTGTGGTGGGTCTGTGTGTGTGTGTGGTGGGTCTGTGTGTGTGTGTGGTGGGTCTGTGTGTGTGTGTGGTGGGTCTGTGTGTGTGTGTGGTGGGTCTGTGTGTGTGTGTGGTGGGTCTGTGTGTGTGTGTGGTGGGTCTGTGTGTGTGTGTGGTGTGTGTCTGGGTGTGTGTGTGGTGTGTGTCTGGGGGTGTGGTGTGTGTCTGGGGGTGTGTGTGTGTTGGATGGGGTGGGGTGTGGGGTGAGAGGATTCCCGTGTGGCGTGACTGATTGTAGAGACGGTCTCCCTCTGCCTGGGGGTAGCGGGGTGTTTACAGACACGTCTCGCTGTGCCCAGAGAGGGGTGTCTGGGCCGGGGGGCTGTTAAATGACTGTACAGATGGTCTCTCTCTGGGATGGGGGTGTGAGGGTTCCTGTTGACTGGGTTTACAGACTGGCTGTACTGACGGTCTCTCTCTCTGGTGGAGGGGGGAGACAGGGTGTATGACGCTCTCACACTATCTATCTCCTCTCCTCTCCTCTCCTCTCCTCTCCTCTCCTCTCCTCTCCTCTCCGCTCCTCTCCTCTCCTCTCCGCTCCTCTCCTCTCCGCTCTCCTCTGCTCTCCTCTCTCTCTCTCTTGGCCAGAGGTGGGTCAGGGGCCAGGTGTACAGACGTGATGTTCTGGCGCGCTCTCTCGGGTTGACTGGGTGTATGACCCACTCTCTCTCCCCCTCGGGGTGTATGATGCGCTCTTGCTCTCTCTCTGGGCCCAGATCGCCAAGGCAGAGAAGCTGAAGCCCCTGGAGGTGGAGCTGCGACGATTGGAGGACCTGTCCGAGTCCATCGTCAACGACTTTGCCTACATGAAGCAGCGAGAGGAGGAGATGAGGGACACCAACGGTAAGAGCCGTCTGGCCTTGGCTCAGGCGCGGGGCCTTACCCTAGTACTGCCCCTCCGACAGTGCGGCGCTCCCTCGGCGCTGCCCCTCCGACAGTGCGGCGCTCCCTCGGCGCTGCCCCTCCGACAGTGCGGCGCTCCCTCGGCGCTGCCCCTCCGACAGTGCGGCGCTCCCTCGGCGCTGCCCCTCCGACAGTGCGGCGCTCCCTCGGCGCTGCCCCTCCGACAGTGCGGCGCTCCCTCGGCGCTGCCCCTCCGACAGTGCGGCGCTCCCTCAATACTGCCCCTCCGACAGTGCGGCGCTCCCTCGGCGCTGCCCCTCCGACAGTGCGGCGCTCCCTCAGCACTGCACTGGAGTCTCTGTCTGGTTTATGTGCTCAAGTCTCTGAAGTGGGACTTGAACCCACAGCCTGCTGACTCAGGCAGGAGAGAGAGAGAGTGATACCAATTGAGGCATGGCTGACAATGTAAGAACATAAGGAATAGGAGCAAGAGTAGGTCAAATGGCCCCTCGAGCCTGCTCTGTCAAATATTACAAACGTTGGATTCTTCGTCTGAAAGGTGGTGAATGAGGCAGGACTTTGTCGAGCCAGATTCGGTCCTTCGTGTTCTCATTCCAAGTTGAAGTATCTGTAGGACAAGGTGACCTGTGTGCACTCTAGGGCACGTGTGGTCAGGAAGCAGTAGCGGGTGGAGGCTGTGGGTAGGATAGTGCTGGGAAAATTCTGGGACCGTCAATGGGCTGTTGGGTTTCCGTGGATGCAGCAGCTCCATGGGCTCGAAGCCCATGAGACAAAACTTGGCAGTATAGTGAAGAGGACAGTGATAGACTTTAGGAAGACACAGATAGGCTGCTGGAATGGGCCGGCACCAAATTTAATGTGTAAAAGTGTGAAGTGATTCATTTTAAGAGCAGAAGAAATAGGAGCAGGAGTCGGCCATTCGGCCCCTCGAGCCTGCTCCGCCATTCAATGAGATCACGGCTGATCTGATCATGGACTCAGCTCCACTTCCCCGCCTGCTCCCCATAACCCTTGACTTTATTGCTGAAAAATCTGTCTATTTCCACCTTAAATATATTCAATGTCCCAGCCTCCACAGCTCTCTGGGGGCGGAGAATTCCACAGATTCACAACCCTCTGAGAGAAGAAATTTCTCCTCA
Source organism: Pristiophorus japonicus (assembly GCF_044704955.1). Classification (NCBI taxonomy): domain Eukaryota; kingdom Metazoa; phylum Chordata; class Chondrichthyes; family Pristiophoridae; genus Pristiophorus; species Pristiophorus japonicus. Next base: position 18,385,557 of record NC_092003.1, read on the forward strand.
TCTCAGTTTTAAATGAGCGGCCCCTTATTCTGAGACTGTCCCCGAGTTTTAGTTTCCCCTATGAGTGGAAACATCCTCTCTGCATCCAACTTGTCGAGCTCCCTCATTATCTTATACGTTTCGATATGATCACCTCATTCTTCTGAACTCCAATGAGTAGAAGCCCAACCTGCTCAACCTATCCTCATAAGACAACCCCCTCAACTCCAGAATCAACCGAGTGAACCTTCTCTGAACAGCCTCCAATGCAAGTATATTCTTCCTCAAATATGGAGACCAAAACTGCACGCAGTACTCCAGGTGTGGCCTCACCAATACCCTGTACAGTGTAGCAGGACTTCCCTGCTTTTATACACTATCCCCCTTGCAATAAAGGCCAACATTCCATTTGCCTTCCTGATCACTTGCTGTACCTGCATACTAACTTTTTGTGTTTCATGCACCAGAACTCCCAGGTCCCTCTGTACTGCAGCATTTTGCAATTTTTCTCCACTTAAATTATAATTTGCTTTTCCATTCTGCCAAAGTGGATGACCTCACACTTTCCCACATTGTACTCCATCTGCCAAATTTTTGCCCACACACTTAGTCTGTCTATATCCCTTTGCAGATTTTTTGTGTCCTCCTCACACTTTGCTTTCCCATCCATCTTTGTATAGAGAGAATGAGGAGAGAGAACACAAGCTCAAGGATACATTCCTAAATGTGTACATTGAAAGTGGCAGGGCAGGTTGAGAAAGCAGTTAAGTAGGCTTACAGGCTCCTGGGCTTCATAAACAGAGGTATAGAGTACAAAAGTGTGGAAGTTACGATGAACCTGTATAAACGCTGGTTAGGCCCCAATTCTGGGCCCCGCACTTTAGGAAGGGTGTGACGGCCTTGGAGAGGGTGCAGAGGAGATTGACCAGAATGGTTCCAGGGATGAGGGACTTCAGTTACGTGGGGAGACTGGAGAAGCTGGGGTTGTTCTCCTTGGAGCAGGGAAGGTTGAGAGGAGATTTGATCGAGGTGTTCAAAATGATGAGGGGCCTGGACAGAGTACAGAGAGAGAAACTGTTCCCATTGGTGGAAGGGTCGGGAACCAGAGGACACAGATTTAAGGCGATTGACAGAAGAACCAAAGACGACATGAGGGAAAACTGTTTTACGCAGCGAGTGGTTAGGATCTGGAATGCACGGCCCGAGAGGGTGGTGGAGGCAGACTCAATCGTGGCTTTCAAAAGGGAGTTGGATAAGTACCTGAAGGAAAAAAAGGTACAGGGCTCCGGGGAAAGGGCAGGGGAGTGGGACTGGCTGAGAGTTGGCACGGGCTTGACGGGCCGAATGGCCTTCCGTGCTGTCACTGTTCTATGAGGCCTCCCCTCCTAAATCTGGGAGTTGGTATAAGAGGGGTGCGCCCTCTTCACACCGGAGAGAAGAGTTGGGGGACACGTTTTTGATGAAGGATAGCACAAAGGGCTCAAGAGACAGAAGGGATCTTCTCCGAGGTCCTGGGATTGATCGGTGAGGAAGGGTTGTGATCTTTGTTACCGGTGGGTGGACTGAAGCTCGAGGAACGGCCTACAAAGCTGACGCTCTCAGCTGACCAGTGAGCAAGGGAGAATCCAGGTGTCGACCAAGAGCCAGAATTTGAGCAGCAGTAGTCCCGGAGCAGGGAAGTAGCGCTTAACCGCAGCGAGACTGAAGAAAGGAGGAGGACCACATCAAAAGAACGTAAGAAATAGGAGCAGGAGTCGGCCATTCGGCCCCTCGAGCCTGCTCCGCCATTTAACACGATCATGGCTGATCTGATCATGGACTCAGCTCCACTTCCCTGCCCGCTCCCCATAACCCCTTATCGTTTAAGAAACTGTCTATTTCTGTCTTAAATTTATTCAATGTCCCAGCCTCCATAGCTCTCTGAGGCAGTGAATTCCACAGATTTACAACCCTCAGAGAAAAAATTTCTCCTCATCTCAGTTTTAAATGGGCGGCCCCTTATTCTAAGATCATGCCCCCTAGTTCTAGTCTCCCCCATCAGTGGAAACATCCTCTCTGCATCTACCTTGTCAAGCCCCCTCATAATCTTATACATTTCGAGAAGATTACCTCTCATTCTTCTGAATTCCAATAAATAGAGATCCAACCAACACAACCTTTCCTCATAAGTCAACCCCCTCATCCCCAGAATCAACCGAGTGAACCTTCTCTGAACAGCCTCCAAAGCAAGTATATCCTTTCGTAAATATGGAAACCAAAACTACACGCAGTACTCCAGGTGTGGCCTCACCAATACCCTGTATAACTGTAGCAAGACTTCCCTGCTTTTATACTCCATCCCCCTTTGCAATATAGGCCAAGATACCATTGGCCTTCCTGATCACTTGCTGTACCTGCATACTAACCTTTTGTGTTTCATGCACCAGTACCCCCAGGTCCTTCTGGTGTTGCTTAACTCAAATGGAAGCCAGTGCTGCAATCTGACACTCTCTTCTCTCCCCGCAGAGTCGACCAGTGCCCGGGTCCTGTACTTCAGCATCTTTTCCATGTGCTGTCTCGTCGGCCTGGCCACTTGGCAGGTCTTCTACCTCCGTCGCTTCTTCAAAGCCAAGAAACTGATTGAGTAACGCCCGTCGGGGGGGGGGGGGGGGGGAAAGCGTGTGTGCGTGTAATGTTGGCCCGTGGTCTGTGTCTGGAGGGTGCTCCGGCTAGGTGTTAATTTACAATAACCTTTCTTTGTATTAAACGCGGAGCTTTAACTATTCCAACTGGAGGCTTGTGTTTTTAATTTGTCGCGGAGCAGCCAGTGATTGGCCAGAGCCTGTGACCAGTCAGAGAGTCCGCACAATCTGTATCCTCAGACATTCCGTGGATCGGGGGCTGGGACCTTCGCCCTTCGCAGTCCTGAGCTCTCGAGTATTTTCTGAAGGCTAAGAACGTAAGAAATAGAGATCATTCAGTAAGATCACGGCTGATCTTTGACCTCAACTCCACTTTCCCGCCCGATCCCCATATCCCTCGTTTCCCTTAATATCCGAAAATCTATCGATCTCAGCCTTGAATATACTCAACGACTGAGCCTCCACAGGCCTCTGGGGCAGAGAATTCCAAAGATACACCACCCTCTGAGTGAAGAAATTCCTCCTCATCTCAGTCCTAAATGGCCGACCCCTTATCCTGAGACTGTGTGACCCCTGGTTCTAGACTCCCCAGCCCGGGGGAAACACCCTCCCTGCATCTACCCTGTCAAGCCCTGTAAGAATTGTGTGTGTTTCAATGAGATTACCTCTCATTCTTCTAAACTCCAGAAAGTATCGGCCCAGTCTACACAATCTCTCCTCATAAGACAGCCCTCTCATCCCAGGAATCAGTCTGGTGAACCTTTGTTGTACCGTCTCCAAGGCAAGTGTATCCTTCCTCAGATAAGGAGACCAGAACTGTGCGCAGTACTCCAGGTTTACTCAAGGCCCTGTACAGTTGTAGCAAGACTTCCTTACTCTTGTGCTCCAACCCCTTTGCAATAAAGAACAACATGCCATTTGCCTTCTGCATTGCTTGCTGTACCTGCAAGCTAGCTTGCTGTGTTCCTTACAAAAGGACACCCAAATCTCTCCGAACACCAACGTGTAAAAGTTTCTCTCCATTTTAAAAAAAAATACTCTGTTTTTTTCTATTCTTCCTACCAAAGTGAATAACCTCGCACTTCCCCGCATTATGCTCCATCTGCCGGGTTCTGGAAATAATTCCAGGCAAAGGCGCAAACTGTTCAGGGAGGGTGAGTAAGATTTGTCAAAGTTCCCCTCCGCTCGGTCCCAGGTGCGGAGCGTGTGTTTGACGGGAGGAATGCTGCAGGGAGGGCGATTGGGCTGTGTCTCTCTCTTACCGGGATGCACATGAGCCTGAATTGTCGGCAGCGCAGCCACTCGACCATCAACATGCCCGAGAAACGCTCGCACATTTGCCGAGCAATATTGTTTCCCCTCCCTCGGGTTGAAATGCTTTTTAGTTTCCCTGCCTCCCCCCTGCCCGGTCTCCAGTGACTGAGGGGACTGGGAATGGGCGGGACTCGGCTCCCAGATCCCAGGCACCGGCTCTGAAACCAGCCTCTGACATGGTTTAGCACCTTTTGTGTTGCCGTTGGATTCCAGGTGCATTGTTGCTGACATATCGGTTGTGCCGAATGCAATGTTTGTGGATTGTTGTGAAAAGGCCGTACAGGCTGGGCTGAGCCAGCGCAGCGACAGTTTACAGCCTCCCGCCCCCGGGCTGCATTTCCTGATCTTTCTGACCCATTCATAGGGGAATGGAAGTGGTTTTTACATCAAAATGATACCACTTTGTATAAAATCAGAATTGTGGAAGTTAGCCAGAACTGAGGGAGGGGCTCTGAACTGGTGCTCTCATCAGATCTTGGAGTTTATGACCCACGGGGAATGATTTGGCTGCCCCTAGAACCCTGACCTCTCCCCTCCGACTCTCCAACCCTGACCTCTCCCCTCCGACTCGCCAACCCTGACCTCTCCCCTTCGACTCGCCAACCCTGACCTCTCCCCTTCGACTCGCCAACCCTGACCTCTCCCCCCTCTGACTCTCCAACCCTGACCTCTCCCCCCTCCGACTCTCCAACCCTGACCTCTCCCCCCTCCGACTCGCCAACCCTGACCTCTCCCCTCCGACTCGCCAACCCTGACCTCTCCCCTTCGACTCGCCAACCCTGACCTCTCCCCCCTCCGACTCGCCAACCCTGACCTCTCCCCTCCGACTCGCCAACCCTGACCTCTCCCCTCCGACTCTCCAACCTTGACCTCTCCCCCCTCCGACTCGCCAACCCTGACCTCTCCCCTTCGACTAGCCAACCCTGACCTCTCCCCTCCGACTCGCCAACCCTGACCTCTCCCCTTCGACTCGCCAACCCTGACCTCTCCCCTTCAACTCGCCAACCCTGACCTCTCCCCTTCGACTCGCCAACCCTGACCTCTCCCCCCTCTGACTCTCCAACCCTGACCTCTCCCCCATCCGACTCGCCAACCCTGACCTCTCCCCTTCGACTCGCCAACCCTGACCTCTCCCCTCCGACTCTCCAACCCTGACCTCTCCCCCCTCCGACTCGCCAACCCTGACCTCTCCCCTTCGACTAGCCAACCCTGACCTCTCCCCTCCGACTCGCCAACCCTGACCTCCCCCTCCCCCCCCCCCCCCCGACCCTCCAACCCTGACCTGCACCCCACCCCCCACTCTCTGGTCGGGCGTGTCGTGCCTGCCATGAGCAACCTTTGATTCTCTGTGTATCTAATCTCCAGTCTGCCCTCTCTTCCCGCCAACTCCTGATCTAAATCCCCGAGTCCACCTTGTCGAACACTGCCCCCCCGGCGGGTGGTGGGTGAGGCGTTCCTGCTCTGCACCGACACGGGAGATGATTGTGGAAATACAATAGTGAGGGGAAAATGTCTGACTTCAATGTAGACAGCGTGTGAGGGTCAGATTGCCCTGGCCATCCCAGGGCCCCACTCGCTCCGGCTCTCGATGGGCAGTGCCATGGAGGGGTGGGAGGGTTATTGAAGGAAACGCCTGCGACGTCCATAATTACGGGAGTGAAATGGGCTAAAATCCCCCTCTGTATAAATGTAGACTAACTCCAGAAGAATTGGTTGCATCAAACACCGGGATTGTGTGGTGTCAACACCAGAGGTCGGCCCTGTTCGGGGAGACGAGGTGGGGTGAATCAGGGCGGGTTATTCAGGGACTGTGATGTTGGCGAGAGGCCGTTCACAGTCCGTACAACACGCAGACAGCCTACTGGTTTACAAGTGTTGCCTGCGTGAGTGAGGGTTGTCGATTGGACGGACTGAGTGAGACACAGCTCGAAGGTGCAGTTTATGGGTTTTTATTAAGTTCCCTGCAGCAAGCAAGTGTGGTTAATGGCACCTCCTGCGACCCTCTGCACGGTGTGGGACGCACAGGCACGCCGACAGACAGGGCCCTCACCAGTTATACCCACACACTGAGCCAGTGACAGAGCGTAACTCCCACCCTCGAAACTCACTTTTCCATCTTTCATTGCGTGTTTCCTCAGCATTTATCCCTGCTCCCTGTGGGAGTGACCGATGTGTGCGGGAGTGGTCACTGAGTGTGTGTGTGTGTGTGGCTCTGTTTGTGCATGGGCTATATGTGTGTCACTGTGTGTGTCACTGTGTGTGTCACTGTGTGTGTCACTGTGTGTGGGGGCCACTGTGTGTGGGTGGGTCACTGTATGTGTCACTGTGTGGTGGGTCATTATGTGTGTCTCTGTGTGTGTGTGTGTGTGTGTGTGTGTGTGTCACTGTCCAGTGGTCTGGTCTTGCCATGAAATGATTCGCTGTCCCCCCGTGGAATTCCTGCCTTGGGGAAGGTGCTCGCTGTGTTCTGCTCGGCCTTGGATCCCAGGTGTTGAGTGTAAATATTGTGGAAGTCGCTATCTGTCAGACATTCTCCTCCCATTACAGAAAGATCTATTCTGAGAAACACCAACTCTCGCTAGCTCGCAAACAAAGCAATGGAATTCAGCTTCTCGACACCACTTGGAAAGCTCAGTTACTCCCGGCTGCAGGCCCCCAATTCACACCGCGCCCAATTCAAAGCACGGGATCATGCTGTGCCTCACACAGACTCGAGGCCGATTTAAGCAAGGTCCCTGACTAAATATGCCTGGCCTTGCTGAACTCCGCCCCCTCTGGTTTCCATGTGCATTCCCTTTAACTCGGTGCGGGGCTTGAGCAAGTCTTCACGCATTCGCGGGATAGGTAGGGACATCGGCCCTGGTCTGTGTGATAGGCTCCCTGACTTTGACACAGGTCTGGCTTGGAACAGCACAATCATCAGGGCGAGGGGCATCGGCCATGGCTCAGTGGGTACGTCTCTTGTCTTTGTGGGTTCCAGTCCCTCACAAGGGACTTGAGTGTATAATCTCGGTCGACACGCTCAGTCCTCAATGAGGGAGCGCCGCACTGTCAGGGGGGCAGTACTGAGGGAGCGCCGCACTGTCGGAGGGGCAGTACTGAGGGAGCGCCGCACTGTCGGAGAGGCAGTACTGAGGGAGCACCGCACTGTCGGAGGGGCAGTACTGAGGGAGCGCCGCACTGTCGGAGAGGCAGTACTGAGGGAGCACCGCACAGTCGGAGGGGCAGTGCTGAGGGAGCGCCGCACTGTCGGAGGAACCGTGTTTTATAAGAGACGTTAAACCAAGGCACCATCTGCCCTCAATTGGATGTAAAAGGTCCCACAGGCACTCTTGTTAAAAAAAAAAAGCAGAGAGCTCTCCCCAGTGTCCTGGTGTACCAACCCTTCTGCCACCAGAAATAATTTATCTTCATTTAATCTCTCAAAACCGTTCATGATCTTGAACTATTAAATCTCCCCTTAACCTTCTCTGCTCCAAGGAGAACAACCCCAGCTTCTCCAGTCTCCCCACGTAACTGAAGGCCCTCATCCCTGGAACCATTCTGGTCAATCTCCTCTACACCCTCTCCAAGGCCTCGACACCCTTCCTAAAGTGCGTGGCCCAGAATTGGACACAATACTCCAGCTGGGGCCTAACCAGTGATTTATAAAGATTTAGTGTAACTTCCTTGCTGTTGTACTCTATACCTCTATTAATAAAGCCAAGCTATATGTTTTTCTATAGGTTTCTGAAAATGAAAGGGAAATCGTGTTTGACAGATCTGTTTTTTGAGGTTTTAACTAACAGGGTAGATAAGGGTGAACAAGTGGATGTTGTATATTTGTATTTTCATGCAAAATTAGGCCTCATGGGGTTGTGGATATTAGCATGGATAGAGAATTGGTTAACGGACAGAAAACAGAGAATTAGGGTAAATGGGTCATTTTCAGATTGGCAAACAGACTAGTGGGGTACCACAGGGATCAGTGCTGGGGCCTCAGCTATTTACAATCTGTATCAATGATTTAGATGAGCATAAGAATTAGGAGCAGGCCCTATAGCCCCTTGACCTGCTCCACCATTCAATAAGATCACGGCTGATCTTCGACCTCAACTCCATTTTCCCGCCCGATCCCTCGATTCCCTTAATATCTGAAAATCTATCGATCCCAGCCTTGAATATACTCAATGACTGAGCCTCCACAGCCCTCTGGGGCAGAGAATTCCAAAGATTCACCTCCCTCTGAGTGAAGAAATTCCTCCTCATCTCAGTCCTAAATGGCCGACCCCTTATCCTGAGACTGTGTGACCCCTGGTTCTAGACTCCCCAGCCCGGGGGGAAACACCCTCCCTGCATCTACCCTGTCAAGCCCTGTAAGAATTGTGTGTGTTTCAATGAGATCACCTCTCATTCTTCTAAACTCCAGAAAGTATCGGCAATCTCTCCTCATAAGACAGCCCTCTCATCCCAGGAATCAGTCTGGTGAACCTTCGTTGTACTGTCTCCAAGGCAAGTATCTCCTTCCTCAGATACGGAGACCAGAACTGTGCGCAGTACTCCAGGTGTGGTCTCACCAGGGCCCTGTACAATTGTAACAAGACTTCCTTACTCTTAGATTCCAACCCCCTTACCATAAAGGACAACATTCCATCGCCTTCTGCATTGCTTGCTGTACCTGCAGGCTAGCTTGCTGTGTTTCTTACACAAGGGCACCCAAATCTCTCTCAACACCAACATTTAAATGAAGGGACCGAGTGCAATGTGTTCAGGTTTGCTGACGTTACAAAGCTGGGTAGGAAGGTAAGCTGTGACGTGCACAAGACGAGCCTGAATAGGGATACAGACCGGTTAAGTGAGTGGGCAAGACATGCAGATGGAGTATATGTGAAATTATCCACTTACTAAAGTAGAATATTTTTAGGTGGTGAGAGATTGGGAAAAGTCGGTATTCAGAGGGACCTAGGTATCCTTGTACACAAATCACAGAAAGTTAACCAGCTCTCTCTGCCTCTCTCTCGCTCTGTCTCTCTCTCTGTCTCTGTTTCTCACTCTCTCGCTCTGTCTCTCTCACTCTGTCTCTGTCTCTCCGTCTCTCTCTCCATATCTCTCTCTCACTCTGTCTCTTTTTTTCTCTGTCTCTGTCACTCTCCGTCTCACTCTCCCTCTCTGTCTCACTGTCTCTCTGTCTCTCTCTCGCTCTCTCTCTTGCTACGTCACTCTCTCGCTACGTCACTCTCTCTGTCACTCTCTCTGTCTCCTTCTTTCTCTGTGTCTCTCTCCATCTCATTCTCCCTCTCTGTCTCTCCCTATCTCTCTCTGTCTGTCTCTCTCTCTCTCCGTATCGCTCTGTATCTCTCTCTCTGTCATCTCTCTGTCTGTCTCTCTCTCTCTCTCTCTCTCCCTCCCACTCTGTCTCTCTCTGTCACGCTCTCTCTGTCACGCTCTCTCTGTCACGCTCTCTCTGTCACGCTCTCTCTGTCACGCTCTCTCTGTCACGCTCTCTCTGTCACGCTCTCTCTGTCACGCTCTCGATCGTGGTACCCTTGTTGACTCTGTCTTCTGTCTTCAACATGATTATTTAAATCTGGCCAGCATACATGGGACCTGGCGATGGTCTTCATCATCACTATACCAGGATGTGTGCTGTGTAACTCACGCACAAACTTCTCTCCCTTTCTTAGGCATTACAACTCGATTGCCCCACAATATGCAATCTGCTTGAATAGACAGTTCGTCCTTGCGACGAATGTACGGTTTGACCTCCTCGCACATTTGCTTAGCTGGTCAAGTGTGGATTTGCAGGATCTTGTGGAGGCAGCGTTGATGGTACTACTCCAGTGCTTTGAGGTGCCTGCTGTATGTAGTCCATGTCTCTGAAGCATATAGGAGGACGGGAATCACCACTGCTCTGTAGACCATGAGCTTGGGGTTTGAGGTCCTGGTCTTCAAACACTCTCTTCCTGGCGCACTAAAGGTGGTGTTGGACCTCGTTGTTGATGTCTGCCCTTGTTGGCAGTGGTCTCCTGAAGTATGGAAAATGGTCCACGTTGTCTAAGGCCTGCTCGTGGATTTTGATAATCGGGGGGCAGCGCTGCATGGTGGGGGCAGGTTAATAGAGGACCTTTGTCTTACGGATGTTTTGCGTAAGGCCCATGCTCTTGTACTCTTCGGTGAAGGTGTTGACGATGGCTTGGAGTTCGGCCTCCGAGTGTGCGCAGACGCAAGCGTTGTCTGCGTACTGTAGTTCGATAACGGAGGATGGGACGACCTTGGATCTGGCCTGGAGGCAGCGGCGGTTGAACAGTTCCCCGTTTGTTCTGTGATTAGCTCAAATCCAGCGGGGAGCTTACTGAGGATGAGATGGAGCATTGCAGCAAGGACAATTGAGAAGAGCGTTGGTGAGATGACACCGCCCTGCTTGACCCCGGTACGAACGTGAATTGGAAAGGTATCGAGGCGGCGGAATTCCTAAAATGCATTCAGGGGAACTTTTTTCGGCAGTATGTAGCAAGCCCAACACGGGAAGGAGCGGTTGTGGTCTTAGTTTTAGGGAACGAAGCTGAGCAGGTGGAAGGGGCATCAGTGGGAGAGCATTTTGGTGCTAGTGATCATAATTCAGTCACATTTAGGGTAGTTCTGGAAAAGGACAAAGATAGACCAGGAATAAAAGTTCTCGATTGGGGAAAAACCAATTTTGCTGAGCTGAGTGGGTAGGACCCTCGCCTCAGAAGGTCATGGGTTCAAGTCCCACTCCAGAGACTTGAACACAAAAATCTAGGCCCACCAGTGCAATACTGAGGGAGCGCCGCACTATCAGAGGGAGCAGTACTGAGGGAGCGCCGCACTGTCAAAGGGGGCAGTACTGAGGGAGCGCCGCACTGTCGGAGGGGCAGTACTGAGGGAGCGCCGCACTATCAGAGGGGCTGTACTGAGGGAGCGCCGCACTGTCGGAGGGGCAGTACTGAGGGAGGGCCGCACTGTCGGAGGGGCAGTACTGAGGGAGCGCTGCACTGTCGGAGATGCCGTCTTTTGGATGAGACGTTAAACCGAGGTCCCGTCTGCCCTCTCAGGTGGATGTAAAAGGTCCCATGGCCGCTATTTCGAAGAAGAGCAGGGGAGTTATCCCAGGTGTCCTGGGGCCAATATTTATCATTCAATGAACATAACACAACAGATGATCGGGTCATTATCACATCGCTGTTTGTGGGAGCTTGCTGTGCACACATTGACTGCCGCGTTTCCCACAATACAACAATGACTACACTCCAAAAGTATTTCATTGGCTGTAAAGCGCTTTGAGACGTCCGGTGGTCGTGAAAGGCGCTATAGAAATGCAAATCTTTATTTTTACAGTTCTCCCTCTCTCCATTTCTCCCTCTCTCTCTTGCTCACTCCCTCTCCCTGCCTCTGTCTGTCCTGCCTTTCATTCTTCATGTCTCTCTTTCTCTCTCTGTCTCGCTCTGTCTCACTCTCTCTCACTCAGTCTCTCGCTCTCTCTCGCTCGCTCTCTCGCTCTCTCTGTCTCTCTCTCTCTCTCCTGTCTCTCTCTCCATTTCTCCCTGTCTCTCATGCTCACTCTCTCTCTCTGTCTCTCTCTCTCTTTCTCCTGTCTCTCTCTCCATTTCTCCTTGTCTCTCTCTCTCTCTCTCGCTCTGTCTCTCTCTCTCTCTCTCGCTCTGTCTCTCTCTCCATTTCTCCCTGTCTCTCTTGCTCTCTCTCTCTCTCTCCCTGCCTCTCTCTCTCTCCCTGACTATCTGTTTTCTTATCAGCCACCTTCCCTTTTGTTCTTTCCTCCCCTGTCCCTTCAAGTGCCCCGGCACCTCCTTAAGAACTTGTCACGTCTCAAACTGTTCCAGTTCTGATGAAGGGTCTGTAATGTATGTAGATAAGGTCTGCCCACCAACAGGAGGCACGACCATCGGAGGTTCTAGGGTCACAGGTACACTCATGCTGGACCCGGTATATAACCTGAACTTCACCTTTGTATCTCGACTTCTGGAAGCCATTAAAGACTGACCAGGTTACACCTGGTCACTGGCCCACAGTACGGAGTTCATTGTATCATTTCATACACCACAGGGTCATTGACCTGAAACGCTCTCTCTCTATCTCGCTCCCTCTCCCTCTCTCCCTCTCTCCCTCCCTCTGTCTCTCTCTCTCTCTCTCTCTCACTCTCTCCCTTCTTTCTCCCTCTGTCCGCCTCTCTGTCTTGTGCTTTCTCTCCCTGCCTCGCTCTCCATATCTCTCTTTCCCGTTCTTACTCTCTCCCTCTCAGTGTCAGCTCGTGGCTCAGTGGGTAGCTCCCCCCGCCTGAGTCAGAAGGTTGTGGGTTCAAGCCCCACGCCAGGGACAAGCACAAAAATCTAGGCTGACACTCCCAGGGCAGTACTGAGGGAGTGCCGCACTGTCGGAGGGGCAGTACTGAGGGAGTGCCGCACTGTCGGAGGGGCAGTACTGAGGGAGTGCCGCACTGTCGGAGGGGCAGTACTGAGGGAGTGCCGCACTGTCGGAGGGGCAGTACTGAGGGAGTGCCGCACTGTCGGAGGGGCAGTACTGAGGGAGTGCCGTACTGTCGGAGGGGCAGTACTGAGGGAGCGCTGCACAGTCGGAGGGGCAGTACTGAGGGAGCACCGCACTGTCGGAGGGGCAGTACTGAGGGAGTGCCGCACTGTCGGAGGGGCAGTACTGAGGGAGCGCCGCACTGTCGGAGGGGCAGTACTGAGGGAGCACCTCACTGTCGGAGGGGCAGTACTGAGGGAGCGCCGCACTGTCGGAGGGGCAGTACTGAGGGAGCGCCGCACAGTCGGAGGGGCAGTACTGAGGGAGCACCGCACTGCCGGAGGGGCAGTACTGAGGGAGCACCGCACTGTCGGAGGGGCAGTACTGAGGGAGCGCCGCACTGTCAGAGGTGCCATCTCTCGGAGGAGACGTTAAACCGAGGCCTCGTCTGCTCTCTCAGGTGGATGTAAAAGATCCCATGGCACTATGTCGAAGAAGAGCAGGGGAGTTCACCCCGGTGTCCTGGGGCCAATATTTATCCCTCAACCAACATAACAAATACAGATTATTGGGTCATTATCACATTGCTGTGTGTGGGAGCTTGCTGTGCGCAAATTGGTTTCCCACATTACAACAGTGATTACACGCCAAAAGTATTTAATTGGCTGGAAAACGTTTTGGAGCGTCCTCAAATTGTAAAAGATGCAAGTCTTTTTTCTTTTTTCCCTGTATCTCTCCCTGCCTCTCTCACTCTCTCTGGATGTCTCAATTGGACCCCCTTGACCCTTCCGATCTCCCCCGAGGCCAACGATCCTCCCCTCTGGCCTTCTGTTCCCCCCTCCATCCCCTGATCTCCTGCCCAGCCTCCCTCCATCGGGCCCCGACCACCCCCCCACCTCTCGATCCCTCCCGTCTCTCTGCGGCCCAGGGCCACAGGCCTACCTGCCCAGATGGAGACATTCAGCCCCTCTGTCCGGCTGGCTGCAGGCGGAACAGGGAGTGAAATTGCTAAACAGGCCCTGCCATTAAATTCGCCATGGCCTGTGGGGAACACCTTCTGCTGAGTTTCTCCACCACCTCCAGCATTCCCTAAATTAACATCCCGGCCTCTGAATCGCTCTCTCCCTCTCCCTCTCCCTGTCTTTCTCCCTCTCCCTCTCTCTCTCTCCCTGTCTTTCTCCCTCTCCCTCTCTCTCTCATTCTCCCTGCCTTTCTCTCTCCCTCGCGCTCTCCCTCGTGCTCCCTTTCCCTCTCTCTCCCTCTCTCCCTCTCTCTCTCACTCTCTCACTCTCCCTGTCTCTCTTGTTCTCCCTCTCTCACTCTCCCTGTCTCTCTTTCCCTCTCTCTCGCGCGATCTCACTCTCTCTCCCACTCTCCCTATCTCTCTTTCCCTTTCTCTCGCTCTCTCTCTTGCTCTCTCCCTCTCCCTGTCTTTCTCCCTCTCCCTCTCTCTCTCCCTGTCTCTCTCTCGCTCTCTCCCTATCTCTCTCACTTTCACCGCCTTTCTCTCTCCTTCGCTCTCTCCCTCACTCTCTCTTTCCCTCTCTCTCCTTCACTCTCTCTCTCCTTCACTCTCTCTCTCCTTCACTCTCTCTCTCCTTCACTCTCTCTCTCCTTCACTCTCTCTCTCCTTCACTCTCTCTCTTCACTCTCTCTCTCCTTCACTCTCTCTCTCCTTCACTCTCTCTCTCCTTCACTCTCTCTCTCCTTCACTCTCTCTCTCCTTCACTCTCTCTCTCCTTCACTCTCTCTCTCCTTCACTCTCTCTCTCTCCTTCACTCTCTCTCTCTCCTTCACTCTCTCTCTCCTTCACTCTCTCTCTCTCCTTCACTCTCTCTCTCTCCTTCACTCTCTCTCTCTCCTTCACTCTCTCTCTCCTTCACTCTCTCTCTCCTTCACTCTCTCTCTCCTTCACTCTCTCTCTCCTTCACTCTCTCTCTCCTTCACTCTCTCTCTCCTTCACTCTCTCTCCTTCACTCTCTCTCTCTCCTTCACTCTCTCTCTCCTTCACTCTCTCTCTCCTTCACTCTCTCTCTCCTTCACTCTCTCTCTCCTTCACTCTCTCTCTCCTTCACTCTCTCTCTCCTTCACTCTCTCTCTCCTTCACTCTCTCCTTCACTCTCTCTCTCCTTCACTCTCTCTCTCCTTCACTCTCTCTCTCCTTCACTCTCTCTCTCCTTCACTCTCTCTCTCCTTCACTCTCTCTCTCCTTCACTCTCTCTCTCCTTCACTCTCTCTCTCCTTCACTCTCTCTCTCCTTCACTCTCTCTCTCCTTCACTCTCTCTCTCCTTCACTCACTCTCTCCTTCACTCACTCTCTCCTTCACTCTCTCCTTCACTCTCTCCTTCACTCTCTCCTTCCTCTCTCTCTCTCACTCTCTCTCTCACTCTCTCCTTCACTCTCTCCTTCACTCACTCTCGCCCTATCTCTCTTGCTCTCTCCCTCTCTTACTCACTCTCCCTGTCTCTCGCTCCCCTGGTCTCCCTCTCCCTCCTTATCTTTCCCACATTACAACAGTGACCACATTTCATTAAAGTACTTCATTGGCTGTAAAGCGCTTTGGGACATCCGGTGGTTGTGAAAGGCACTATATAAATGCGAGTCATTCTTTCTTTGCTTTCTCTCACTACCGCACCATTTATCTCCTGGCTATCTCTCTCTCTCTCTCTCTCTCTCTCTCTCTCTCCCTCTCTCCTCAATATCTCTCACTCTCTCACTCTCTCTGTCCCTTTCTCCCTTCCCATGTAGAAGAGAGATTGATGGATGGTATACCCACCACAGCCTGGTCAAGGAACGGATTCTCGTGTGAGGGGGCGGTGCTTTAAGTAACCTAACCCAGCCTGATGTTCTCCAACAAAGGATAGTATGCAGGTACAGCAAGTGATCAGGAAGGCCAATGGAATCTTGGCCTTTATTGCAAAGGGGATGGAGTATAAAAGCAGGGAAGTCTTGCTACAGTTATACAGGGTATTGGTGAGGCCACACCTGGAGTACTGCGTGCAGTTTTGGTTTCCATATTTACGAAAGGATATACTTGCTTTGGAGGCAGTTCAGAGAAGGTTCATTCGATTGATTCCGGGGATGAGGGGGTTGACTTATGAGGAAAGGTTGAGCAGGTTGGGCCTCTACTCATTGGAGTTCAGAAGAATGAGAGGTGATCTTATCGAAACATATAAGATAATGAGGGGGCTTGACGGTGGATGCAGAGAGGATGTTTCCACTGATAGAGGAGACTAGATCTTAGAATAAGGGGCCGCCCATTTAAAACTGAGATGAGGAGGAATTTCTTCTCTCAGAGGGTTGTAAATCTGTGGAATTTTCTGCCTCAGAGAGCTGTGGAAGCTGGGACATTGAATAAATTTAAGACAAAAATAGACAGTTTCTTAAACGATAAGGGGATAAGGGGTTATGGGGAGCAGGCGGGGAAGTGGAGCTGAGTCCATGATTGGATCAGCCATGATCGTATTAAATGGGGGAGCAGGCTCGAGGGGCCGAATGGCCGACTCCTGCTCCTATTTCTTATGTTCGTATGTGATTTCCAAATGGAGAATGTAGCTTTACTGTCAGAGCAATACTGGCCTTCCCAACAGAACTCTGATTGGGGACGTCAAAAACAAGTAATTCTCACACAGACTGGGTAACTCTCAAAATTCAATATTTAACTTAGAATTGCAGTCCAGCGATGAGTATCTTCAGTGTAAACACAAAACAGACACACAAAATCTGCAAAAGGACATAGACAGGCTAAGTGAGTGGGCAAAAATCTGGCAGATGGAGTATAATGTTGGAAAGTGTGAGGTCATGAACTTTGGCAGAAAAAAAATCAAAGAGCAAGTTATTATTTAAATGGAGAAAGATTGCAAAGTGCCGCTGTACAGCGGGACCTGGGGGTACTTGTGCATAAAACACAAAAGGATATTACACAGGTACAGCAAGTGATCAGGAAGGCCAATGGTATCTTGGCCTTTATTGCAAAGGGATGGAGTATAAAAGCAGAGAAGGCTTGCTACAGTTGTACAGGGTATTGGTGAGGCCACACCTGGAGTACTGCGTGCAGTTTTGGTTTCCATATTTACGAAAGGATATACTTGCTTTGGAGGCAGTTGAGAGAAGGTTCACTCCGTTGATTCCGGAGATGAGGGGGTTGACTTCTGAGGAAAGGTTGAGTAGGTTAAGCCTCTACTCATCAGAAGATTGAGAGGTGATTTTATCGAAACGTCTAAGATTATGAGGGGGCTTGACAAGGTGGATGCAGAGAGGATGTTTCCACTGATGGGGGAGACTAGAACTAGAGGGCATGATCTTAGAATAAGGGGCCGCCCATTTAAAACTGAGACGAGGAGAAATTTCTTTTCTCAGAGGGTTGTAAATCTGTGGAATTCGCTGCCTCAGAGAGCTGTGGAAGCTGGGACATTGAATAAATTTAAGACAGAAATAGACAGTTTCTTAACCGATAAGGGAATAAAGAGTTATGGGGAGCGGGCGGGGAAGTGGCCCTGAGTCCATGATCGGATCAGCCATGATCTTATTAAATGGGGGAGCAGGTTCAAGAGGCCGAATGGCCAACTCCTGCTCCTATTTCTTACGTTCTTATGTTCTTATTTAAAACTAATTCATTTACAAGGATGATCCCAGAACTGAGAGGTTGTAACTACCAAGTAGGATTGAACAAGCTGGGGTCTTTAGTCTACAAAAGAGTAGGTTGCGGAGAGCTCTAATCGAGGTCAATAGAATCACAAAAGGGTTCGATAGGGTTGACGTAGAGAAGATGTTTCCACTTGTGGGGGAGACCAGAATTCGAGGCCATCGATATCAGACAGTCACTGATAAATCCAACGGGGAATTCAGGAGAAACCTCTTTACCCAGAGAGCGGTGAGAATGTGGAACTCGCTGCCACAGGGAGGGGTTGAGGCGAATAGTATCGATGTATTTAAGGGGAGGCTGGATAAACACATGAGGGAGAAAGGAACAGAGGGTTATGGTGATGGGGTGAGATGGAGAAAGAAAGAAGGACTTGCATTTATAAAGCGCCTTTCATGACCACCGGCGTTTTACAGCCAATGAAGTATTTTCGGAGTGTAGTCGCTGACCTGTGGAGTGCCCATCCTGCGGCATGTGGAATGTCCTGGACGCTTTGTGCAGCCTAGACAACCACGTGTGCAGGCGCTGTCTCCAGCTTCAACTGCTAGAGCTCCGCGTGCATCCGCGAGGCTGAGAGCTACGTGGATAGCACGTTTCAGGAGGTGGCTACCCCGCAGCTTAAAGGCGTGCAGGTAGAGGGGAAGTGGGTGATCGGCAGACGCGGTAAGTGTGCTGGGCAGGTAACGCGGGAGTCCCCCCTCCATGAGTCCATCTCGCTTTCAAACCGATATTCAATTCTGAGTATCGGAAGGAACCATGTGGCTTCTGGGGAGTGCAGCCAGAGCCAATTCCAAGGCACCACGGGTGCCTCAGCTGTACAGGAAGGAAGGCACCACGGGTGGCTCAGCTGTACAGGAAGGAAGGCACCACGGGTGGCTCAGCTGTACAGGAAGGAAGGCACCACGGGTGGCTCAGCTGTACAGGAAGGAAGGCACCACGGGTGGCTCAGCTGTACAGGAAGGAAGGCACCACGGGTGGCTCAGCTGTACAGGAAGGAAGGCACCACGGGTGGCTCAGCTGTACAGGAAGGAAGGCACCACGGGTGGCTCAGCTGTACAGGAAGGAAGGCACCACGGGTGGCTCAGCTGTACAGGAAGGAAGGCACCACGGGTGGCTCAGCTGTACAGGAAGGAAGGCACCACGGGTGGCTCAGCTGTACAGGACGGAAGGCATCACGGGTGGCTCAGCTGTACAGGAAGGAAGGCACCACGGGTGGCTCAGCTGTACAGGAAGGAAGGCACCACGGGTGGCTCAGCTGTACAGGAAGGAAGGCACCACGGGTGGCTCAGCTGTACAGGAAGGAAGGCACCACGGGTGGCTCAGCTGTACAGGAAGGAAGGCACCACGGGTGGCTCAGCTGTACAGGAAGGAAGGCACCACGGGTGGCTCAGCTGTACAGGAAGGAAGGCACCACGGGTGGCTCAGCTGTACAGGAAGGAAGGCACCACGGGTGGCTCAGCTGTACAGGAAGGAAGGACGAAGAATAAAAGAGCTGCAGTGATTGGGGATTCTATAGTTAGGGGAAACAGACGGGGGTTTCTGCGGCTGTAGACGTGATTCCCGAATGGTTTGGTGCCTCCCTGGCGCCAGGGTCAAGGATGTCACAGAGTGGATGCAGGGCATCCTGGGGGGGGGGGGGAGGGTAAACAGATGGAGGTCGTGGTCCATATCGGGACTAACGACATAGGTAAAATGAGGGATGAGATCCTACAGGAAGAATTCAGGGAGCTCGGAAGAAAATGAAAGGGTAGAACCTCAAAGGTACATCCGCGAGGCTGAGAGCTCCGGGTTACTCCCGGTGCCACGTGCTAATTATAAGAATAGAAGGATAGAGAGGATGAATACGTGGTTGGAAAGTTGGTGCAGGAGGGAGGGCTTTAAATTCTTGAGGCATTGGGACCGCTTCTGGGGGAGATGGAACCTGTACAAACCGGACGGGTGGCACCTCAACAGCGCCGGGACCAATATCCTCGCGGGGAGTTTTGCTAGTGCTGTTGGGGAGGGTTTAAACTAGCTTGGCAGGGGGGGGTGGGAACCTGAGAACAAATTCAAATGGGAAGGAAGGAAAGCAGAAATTGGATAGCAAGGATCTAGAAAGCGAATCTGTAGGATTGAGGAAACAGGGTTTAGTATGCAGTAAACAAGGAGGCCTTCCTGTGCTGAATGGTTTAATGCGAGGAGTATAGCGAATAAGGCGGATAAGCTACGAGCACAGGTAGACACTTCGGAGTCTGACATTATAGCCATTGCGGAAACATGGCTGAAAGAGGGGCAGGTTTGGCAGATCAATATTCCTGGCTACAGGATTTTTAGACAAGACAGAGAGGGGGACAAAAAGGGGGGAGGGGGTCATGGTATTGATTTCAGAAACTATTACAGCGGTGAGGAGGGGTGATATGTTAGAGGGATCGTCAAAGGAGGCCATATGGGTCGAATTGAAAAATAAAAAAGGGGCGATCACACTGCTGGGCTTGTATTGTCTTGAGTAATCCTTGCCACTGGACCAAGACCTCGCTCTGTCAAGCCCGTGTGGTGGCTGGTGTGCAACGGCCACCCCACGTTAAAAAAACCCACCCACAGGCATCTACCACCCTTCAGGATGTAGTTCGGGTTCTTCATTGAAACACCTGTGAAGTCATCATTTTTTGGGGCGTGGAAGCAAGTCATCCTCGTTTCGAGGGACTGCCTATGATAAGATTATAGACCCCCAAACAGTGGGAGGGAGATAGAGGAGCAAATATGTAGGCAAATTGCTGTGAAGTCCCAAAACCATAGAGTTGTCATAGTAGGGGTTTTAACTATCCAAATATTGATTGGGACAAATATAGTGTGAAGGCTATAGAGGGTGCAGAACTCTTGAAATGCATTCAACAGAGCTTTTTTAGTCAGTAGGTAGCAAGACCAACACGAGAGGGGGCGGTCTTGGATTTAGTTTTGGGGAATGAAGCCGGGCAGGTGGAAGGGGTATTAGTGGGAGAGCACTTGGGTGCGAGTGACCATAATTCAGTCAGATTCAAGTTGGTTATGGATAAGGACAAGGCTAGGCCTGAAATAAAAGTTCCGAATTGGGGAAAAGCTAATTTTGCTAAGTTAAGGAGTGATTTGGCCACAGTGGACTGGAAACAGCTACTTGTGCCGGAACAGTGGGAGGCATTTAAGGAGGAGATCCGGAAGGCTCAAGCTAAACATGCGTCCTTAAAGAAAAAGGCTGGGAAAAATTATTCCAGAGCCACCTGGATGTCTAGGGACATACAGGGGAGGATTAAGAAAAAAAGGGATGCTTGTGTCATATACCAATGGCTAAATACTATAGAACCTTTAGAGGAATATAGAAAGTTAAGAGGCAAAATTTAAAAGGATATTAGGAATGCTAAGAGAGAGCACGAGAAATTCTTGGCTAGTAAAATTAAGGAAAACCCTAAGATGTTCTATAACTATATTAAGAGTAAGAGGGTAACTAAAGAAAGGGCAGGGCCTATTCGAGAGCATGAGGGTAATCTTTGTGTGGAGGCAGAAGATGTTGATAAGGTTCTTAACGAGTACTTTGCATCTGTTTTCACAAAGGAAAGGGGCAATGCAGATACTGTTATCGAGGAGGAGTGTGATATTCTAGATGAAATAAATATAGTGAGAGAGGAGGTATTAAGGGGTTTAGCAGCTTTGAAAGTAGATAAGTCCCCAGGCCCGGATGAAATGCATCCCAGGCTGTTAAGCGGAAATAGCAGAGGCCTTGACCATCATTTTTCAGTCCTCTTTGGATCTGGGCAAGGTGCCGGAGGATTGGAGGACTGCTCATGTAATCCACTTGTTTAAGAAGGGAGATAGGGATAGACCGAGTAACTACAGGTTTGTCAGCCTAACCTCAGTATTGGAAAAAATCCTGAAAGACTGGATAAATCTACATTTGGAAAGGCAAGGATTAATTATGGACAATCAGCACGGATTTGTTAAGGGAGGATCATGTTTGACTCACCTGATTGAATTTTTTGAGGAGGTAACCAAGAGGGTCGATGAGGGTAGTGCGTACGATGTAGTATATATGGACTTTAGCAAAGCCTTTGATAAGGTCCCACATGGTAGACTGGTCATGAAGGTTAAAGCTCATGGGATACAGGGCAAAGTGGGAAGTTGGATCCAAAATTGGCTTGGAGGTAGGAAGCAAAGGGTAATGATTGATGGATGTTTTTGTGACTGGAAGGATGTTTCCAGTGGGGTTCTGCAGGACTCAGTACTAGAACCCTTGCTTTTTGTGGTATATATCAATGATTAGATTTGAATATAGGGAGTATGATTAAGAAGTTTGCAGGCGACATTAAAATTGGCTGTATGGTTAATAATGAAGAGGAAAGTCATGGGCTGCAGGAGGATATCAATCTACTGGTCAGGTGGGCAGAGCAGTGGCAAATGGAATTTAATTCAGAGAAGTGAGAGGTGATGCACTTTGAGAGGGCTAATAAGGAAAGGGTATGTATACACATTAAGTAGTAGACCTTTATTGGCCGAGGCATAGAATATAAGAGCAGGGAGGTTATGCTTAAATTGTATAATACTTTGGTTAGGCCACAGCTGGAGTACTGCGTGCAGTTCTGCTCGCCGTATAATAGGAAGGACATGATTGCACTAGAGAGGGTGCAGAGGAGATTTACTAGGCTGTTGCCTGGAATGGAGAATCTTAGTTATGAGGACAGATTGGATAGGCTGGGTTTGTTTTCATTGGAACAGAGGAGGTTGAGAGGAGACCTCATTGAGGTGTACAAAATATTGAGGGGCCTGGAGATAGTGGATAGTAAGGGCCTATTTCCATTGGTGCAGGGGTCTATTATGAGGGAGCATAGTTTTAAGGTGGTTGGTGGAAGGTTTAGAGAGGATTTGAGGTGGAGGGGGGCTTCTTTACACAGAGGGTTGTGGAGATCTGGAACTCACTGCCTGGAAGAGTGGTGGATGCAGAAACCCTCACCACATTTAAGAGATGGTTGGATGGGCACTTAAAGTGCAGTAACCTGCAGGGTTACAGACCTAGAGCTGGTAATTGGGATTAGACTGGATGACCTTTTGTTGGACAGCGCAGATATAATGGTAGGTACTGCAGGGAATAGAATATGACCAGGGTGTGATCTCCTGGACGAGTTTCAATCGCCTGGATGGGTCGGAGAGGAATTTTCCCAGATTTTTTTCTCCCTAACTTGGCCTGGGTTTTTATCTGGTTTTTGCCTCTCCCAGGAGATCACATGGCTCCGGTTGGGGTGGAGTGCAGAATGTTTCAGTGTAAGGGATGTTGCAGTTGTGTGGGGCAGACTGGTTGGGCTGGGTGCTCTTTACCTTTCCGCCATTGTTCAATGTTCAAAGGTTTATATGTAACCTTCAGGGCCACTGACCAAGGAGCGTGCGGCTCTTTGTCAGCCCTCGTGGACACGATGGGCCGAAATGGCCTCCTTCTGCGCTGTAAATTTATATGTTTCTATGTTGCTACCCACTGTTGGGATATCTTTAGAGTCCTCTACAGTAAAGACTGATACAAATTATTTGTTCAGAGTTTCTGCCATCTCCATGTTCCCCATTACTTACTTTAGCCACTCTTTTCCTTTTTATATACCTAAAGAAACTCTTGCTATCTGTTTTTATATTTCGTGCTAGTTTACTTTCATATTCTATCTTCCCTTTCTTAATTATTTATTTAGTCATTCTTTGCTGGCTTTTAAAAGCTTCCCAATCTTCTGTCCTCCCACTAGTTTTGCCACTTTGTGTGCCCTTGTTTTTAATTGGATACTGTCCTTTATTTCTTTCATTAGCCACGGATGGCTATCTTTTCTCTTACACCCTTTCCTCCTCACTGGAGTATATTTTTCTTGAGAGTTATGAAATATCTCCTTAAATGTACACCACTCTTCATCAACCGTCCTACTCTTTAATCTATTTTCCAGTCCACTTTAGCCAACACTGCCCTCATACCTTTGTAGTCTTCTTTATTTAAGCTTAGTATGCTGGTTTGAGATCCAACTTTCTCGCCCTCCATCTGAATTTGAAATTCAACCATGCTATGATCACTCAATCCGAGGGGATCCTTTACTAGGAGATTGTTTATTAATCCTGTCTCATTATACAGGACCCGATCTAAGATAGCCTGCCCCCTGGTTGGTTACATTACGTACTGCTCAAGGAACCCGTCCCTTATGCACGCTATGAAATCTTCCTCAAGGCTACCCTGACCAATTTGATTTGTCCAATCAATATGGAGGTTAAAATCACCCATGATTATTGCTGTTCCCTTTTTACAAGCCCCCACTATTTCCTGGTTTATGCACCGACCAACAGAGTTGCTACTGTTTGGGGGCCTATAGACTACGCCCACCAGTGACTTTTCCCCCTTACTATTGCTCATCTCCACCCAAACTGTTTCAACATCCTGATCATTTGAGCCAATATCATTTCTCACTATTGCAGTGATTCCATCCTTTTTCAACAGAGCTACCCCACCTCCTTTTTCTTTCTGTCTGTCCTTCTGAATTGTCAAGTACCCCTGAATATTTAATTTCCAGTCCTGGTCACCTTGCAACCACGTCTCTGTTATGGCTACCAGATCAGACCCGTTTGTAAGTATTTGTGCCGACAACTCATCTAATTTGTTACGAATGCTGCGTGCATTCAGATAAAGAGCTTTTAAATGTGTTTTCTTACCATTTTCTCCTGCTATGGTCCCAGTTTCTGATACACTCTTATATTTCTAGAGTCTGTCCCTTCCTGTCACGCTCTGGTTTTCATTTCCCCCAATGCTACCCCGCTCTATTGCCTTCACCTTATTCTTTGAGCTTTTAGGTTTGTGCTCATTTAAACCGCCCCCCAGCTAATTAGTTTAATGCTCTCTAAGCAGAGCTAGTTATTCGGTTTGCCAGGACCCTAGCCCCAGCACGGTTCAAGTGGAGTCGGTCCTTCTTACCCCAGTACTGGTGCCAGTGCCCAGGAACCAAAACCCATTTCTCCCACACCAGTCTTTGAGCCACGAGTTTTAGCTCTCTGATCTTAGTTAGCCGATGTAAATTTGCTCGTGACTCGGGTAGTAATCCAGAGATTATTACTGTTATGTATGAACACTGTGAGCTCAAAGTAAAGTGTGACCGTAGTCTTTTATTGCAGGTCTCCAGAGTGCATCTCCAACCTGTGGGGCCTCCTTAAATACCTGTGCTCCCAAGGGATTATGGGATCCCTTGGGACTCCAGTGGAGGAGCCCTCTGGTGGCTGTACACAGTATATACAGGTTTACATATATAACAACACTTCCCCCCCCCCCAAAGTCAATAGTGTAACTATTTACAAGGTGAGTCGATCTGGGACCCTTCTTGCCCTGGTTGATCGTCTCGGGGCAAATGCTGGTATCGGTGAATCGTCTGTTGGGCCCTCGCTGGGCTGCTGTGCAGCTGGCCTTGCTGGGCTGCCTGGTGTGGTGAGTCCTGCTGCGGGTGCTATGGATGATGGGTTCTGCTTCGTGGTCAATCGCGGTGTCGGTGGCCACTGGTGTATGTGTTGGGGGGGGTCACAGAAGGTAGGGTCCAAAATGGGTTGTTCAGGATAGTCCGTGAATCTGAGTTTGATTTGGTCCAAGTGTTTCCGGTGAATGAGTCCATTTGAAAGTTTGACCCGAAACACCCTGCTCCCCTCTTTGGCCACGACAGTGCCGGGAAGCTACTTGGGACCTTGTCCATAATTCAATATAAATACAGGATCGTTGATTTCAATCTCGCGTGACACATTTACGCTATCATGATATTGACTTTGTTGGAGCCGCCTGCTCTCTACCTGTTCATGTCGATTGGGGTGAATTAACGAGAGCCTTGTCTTAAGTGCTCTTTTCATAAGCAGTTCAGCAGGTGGGATCCCAGTGAGTGAGTGGGGTCTTGTGCGGTAGCTAAGCAGGACTCGGGATAGGCGAGTCTGCAGTGAGCCTTCTGTTACCCTCTTCAAGCCTTGCTTGATGGTTTGCACTGCTCTCTCTGCCTGACAATTGGATGCTGGTTTAAATGGGACAGATGTAACATGTTTGATTCCGTTACGGGTCATGAATTCTTTGAACTCAGCACTTGTAAAACATGGCCCATTGTCGCTCATGAGGACATAGTTCAGGCCGTGCATGGCAAACATGGCCCGCAGGCTTTCAGTGGTGGCAGCAGACGTGCTTGCCGACATTATCTCACATTCAATCCATTTGGAGTATGCGTCTACAACACAAGGAACATTTTACCCAAGATTGGGTCTGCATAGTTGACGTGTACCCTAGACCACGGTTTGGAGGGCCAAGTCCATAAACTTAGTGGCGCCTCCCTGGGTACATTGCTTAACTGCGAGCATGTATTACATCTGTGCACGCAGGACTCTAAGTCCGCATCGATACCGGGCCACCACACGTGGAATCTGGCTATCGCTTTCATTATTACGATGCCTGGGTGGGTACTGTGGAGGTCACTGATGAAGGTGTCTCTGCCCTTCTTGGGAACCACTACCCGATTACCCCACAGAAGGTAGTCTGCCTGTATAGACATTTCATCTTTGCGCCGCTGGAACGGCTTTATCTCTTCCTGCATTTCCACTGGGACACTGGACCAGCTCTCATGAAGCACACAGCTTTTGACTAGGGACAATAAGGGGTCCTGGCTTGTCCAGGTTTTGATCTGCCGGGCAGTGACGGGTGATTGCTCACTCTCAAATGCTTCCATAACCATGACTAAATCTGCGGGCTGTGCCATTTCCACCTCTGTGGTGGGCAATGGCAGCCTACTGAGAGCATCGGCGCAGTTTTCTGTGTCTTGCCTGTGGCGGATGGCGTAGTTGTATGCGGACAACATGAGTGCCCATTTCTAGATGCGGGCCGATGCATTGGTATTTATCCCTTTACTCTCAGAAATCAGGGATATAAGTGGCTTATGGTCAGTTTCCAATTCGAATTTTAGCCCAAACAGATATTGATGCATTTTCTTTACCCCATAGACACACGCTAACGCTTCTTTTTCAATCATGCTGTTGGCTCTCTTGGCCTTCGACAGACTCCTGGATGCATAAGCAACTGGTTGCAATTTCCCAAAATCATTGGCTTGTTGCAATACACACCCGACGCCATATGATGACGCATCACATGCTAGTATCAAACGCTTACATGGATCATACAACACAAGCAATTTGTTTGAGCATAACAATTTTCTAGCTTTTACAAAGTAATTTTCTTGGCTTTTGCCCCATACCCATTAATCCCCTTTACACAGTAAGGCGTGCAGTGGTTCTAACAGTGTGCTGAGACCCGGTAAGAAGTTACCAAAGTAGTTCAGGAGTCCTAGAAACGACCGCAGCTCCGTCACGTTCTGTGGCCTTGGTGCGTTCTCGATTGCTTCAGTCTTCGAATCGGTGGGCCTGATGCCATCCGCCTCGATCCTCCTCCCCAGGAACTCCACTTCAGGTGCCAGGAAAACGCACTTCGAGCATTGTAAACTGAGCCCCACGCGGTTGAGTCGACTATGAACCTCCTCAAGGTTCTGCAGATGCTCGACTGTGTCCTGACCTGTGACCAAGATGTGCTTCTGGAAGACCACGGTGTGTGGGACTGACTTCAGTAAACTTTCCATGTTTCTCTGGAATATCGCTGCCGCTGATTGAATTCCAAACGGACATCTGTTATAAATGAAGAGACCTTTGTGCGTCTTGATGCAGATGAGGCCCTTTGATGATTCCTCCAGCTCCTGCGTTATGTAGGCTGAAGTCAAATCCAGCTTTGTGAATGCCTTTCCTCCCGCCAGGGTTGCAAAGAGGTCGTCGGTCTTTGGTAGTGGGTATTGGTCCTGCAGGGAGAAACGATTGATAGTTACTTTGTAATCGCCACAGATTCTGACGGTGCCGTCTCTCTTGAGGACTGGGACAATCGGACTGGCCCACTCGTTGAATTCCATCGGAGAAATGATGCCCTCTCTTTGCAGCCTGTCTAGCTCGATCTCTACCCTTTCTCTCATCATGTACCGTACTGCTCTCGCCTTGTGATGAATGGATCGCGCCCCCGAAATTAGGTGGATCTGCACTTTTGCTCCTTGTAATTTCCCGATGACCAGCGAAGGGAACTTGTTTAAGACCTGGGCACATGAAGTGTCGTCAGTGGGCGATAGCGCTCAGACGTCGACCCAGTTCCAGCGTATCTTTCCCAGCCAGCTCCTGCCGAGCAGCGTGGGACCATCGCCCGGTACCACCCAGAGTGGTAGATTGTGCACCTCTCCATCGTAGGAGACCTTTACGTTAGCACTTCCTAATACGGGAATCAGTTCCTTTGTGTAAGTTCTTAGTTTCGTGCAAATTGGAGTTAAGACTGGCTTTGAGGCCTTGCTGCACCACAATTTTTCTAAAGTCTTTTTGCTCATGATGGACTGGCTTGCGCCCGTGTCCAGCTCCATTGACACCGGGAGTCCATTTAGTTCAACATTCAGCATTATCGGGAGACACTTTGTGGTAAATGTGTGCACCCCATGTACCTCTGCCTCCTCGGTCTGAGGCTCTGGTTCATTGTGATCTGCTGTGGATCTGTCCTCCTCTGCAACATGGTGGTTTGCATGATTAACAGGATTTGCAGCTCGCCTGCACATACATTGGACATGTCCCGTTGTTCCACAACCCTTGCATACGTACCCTTTGAAGCGGCATGAATGGAAACGATGATCACCCCCGCAGCGCCAACAAAGTATTAATGGCAATGCATTCATCACCCTTGATGGTGGACTCTGAGACATCTGTGGACTTGCAGCTGCAGGCATGTGTGACCTGCCCTGTACGTTGTGATTTGAAAACAGCATCACTTTGTTCATAGTACTTGTAGCAGCACTTGTGTGCTGAGAGATTTGCTTAGTATTGTCACTGGTGGCAATGAACGCCTGGGCTATCGCTATGGCTTTACTCAAGGTTGGGGTCTCTACAGTCAAAAGTTTGCGAAGTATGGTTTCGTGGCCAATGCCAAGTGCAAAAAAGTCTCTGAGCATGTGCTCCAAATGTCCTTCAAGGCGTCTTAGCTCGGTGACATAACTCGCCACTTCCTGGCCTTCAGACCTTTTGTAGGTGTAGAACCGGTACCTCGCCATCAGAATGCTTTCCTTCGGGTTCAAATGCCCCCGGACCAGTGTGCACAAATCATTGTACAATTTCTCCATGGGTTTCGCTGGAGTAAGCAGATTTTTCATGAGGCCATACGTTGGTGCCCTGCAGATGGTGAGGAGAATCGCCCTTTGTTTGGCAGCGTTCTCTTCTCCATTCAGCTCGTTGGCTACCAAGTATTGGTCAAGTCGCTCCACAAAGGTTTCCCAATCATCTCCCTCTGAGAATTTCTCCAGGATGCCCACTGTTCCCTGCATCTTTGGGTTTGCTATCTGTATCTCATCGCCAGTTGTTATGTATGAAGAAAGAGTCAGACTGAATACTGTGAGCTCAAAGTAAAGTGTGACCGTAACCTTTTATTGCAGGTCTCCAGACTGCCTCTCCAACCTGTGAGGTCTCCTTAAATACCTGTGCTCCCAAGGGATTATGGGATCCCTTGGGACTCCATTGGATGAGCCCTCTGGTGGCTGTACAGAGTATATACAAGTTTACATATATAACAATTACCTTTGTGGTTCTGCTTTTTAATTTGGCCCCGCGCTGCTCATAATCCTTTAGCAGACCCTTCCTGTCTGTCCTATCGATGCCGTTGGTACCCATGTGGACCACGCCAACTGGACCAATCCCCTCCCACTCCAAGTTCCTCTCCAACCCAGAGGAGATATCGTTAACCCTGACATTAGGCAGGCAACACAGCCTTCGGGACTCACGCACTCGGCTGCAGAGAACAGTATCTATCCCCCTAATGATACTGTCCCCTACCATTTACAACGTTTCTTTTTACTCCCCCCACTTGAACAGCCCCCTGTAGCACGGTGCTGTGGTCAGTTTGCTCATCCTCCCTGCAGACCCTGCTCTCGTCACACGGGGAGCAAGAGCCTCGAACCTGTTGGACAAGAGCAAGGGTTGAGGCTCCTCCATCACTACCTCCTGGATCCCCATACCTGCCTCACTTGTAGTCACACCCGAGGCAAATCTGAGTTAGTGAACCTAAGGGTGTGACTACCCCTTGGACCATGGTGTCCAAGTAACTGTCCCTCTCCCTGATGTGTCGCAGTGTCTGGAGCTCGGACTCCAGCTCATCGACGTGAAGCCGAAGTTCCTCGTGCAGATACTTACCGCAGATGTGGTCACTGTGGACCTCAATGGGGTCCACCAGCTCCCACATGTTGCAGCTCTGACACATCACCTATCCTGCCGTCTTAATGTACTTAATTCATTAATTCATTTTATTTCGAGTCCCACCAATGCCACAGAATTCGAACCCTTAGTAAAACACACACTAATGCTATTTCGTAAACAGTTGATTAAACAATTAAGCAAGAAAAGCAAAAAAGGCGCGACAACTCACCAACCAATCACTTCCCTGCATCCTGTGATATCTACCGTAGTTGCCCAGTTCCACTTCGTCGCAGTCACCAACCTGCTCACACTGTTCCCTGGAGTATCCAGTCGCCGCTGCCTTTAAACTGCTCTCCCTGTAGCTCTGTATCAATCCCAAACTGATCCCACTGCCCCAC
Organism: Pristiophorus japonicus; assembly: GCF_044704955.1. Classification (NCBI taxonomy): domain Eukaryota; kingdom Metazoa; phylum Chordata; class Chondrichthyes; family Pristiophoridae; genus Pristiophorus; species Pristiophorus japonicus. The sequence goes on from NC_092003.1 coordinate 18,415,224, forward strand.
TCTCTCCCCATAGCCCTGTATCAATCCCAAACTAATCCCATTGCCCCGCTCTCTTCCCATAGCCCTGTATCAATACCAAGCTAATCCCACTGCCCCGCTCTCTCCCCATAGCCTTGTATCAATCCCAAACTAATCCCACTGCCCCGCTCTCTCCCCATAGCCCTGTTTCAATCCCCAAACTAATCCCACTGCCCCACTCTCTCCACATAGCCCTGTATCAATCCCAAACTAATCCCACTGCCCCGCTCTCTCCCCATAGCCCTGTATCAATCCCAAACTAATCCCATTGCCCCGCTCTCTTCCCATAGCCCTGTATCAATACCAAGCTAATCCCACTGCCCCGCTCTCTCCCCATAGCCTTGTATCAATCCCAAACTAATCCCACTGCCCCGCTCTCTTCCCATAGCCCTGTTTCAATCCCCAAACTAATCCCACTGCCCCACTCTCTCCACATAGCCCTGTATCAATCCCAAACTAATCCCACTGCCCCGCTCTCTCCCCACAGCCCTGTATCAATCCCAAACTAATCCCACTGCCCCGCTCCCTCCCCATAGCCCTGTATCAATCCCAAACTAATCCCACTGCCCCGTTCTCTCCCCAGAGCCCAGTATCAATCCCAAACTAATCCCACTGCCCCACTCTCTCCCCATAGCCCTGTATCAATCCCAAACTAATCCCATTGCCCCGCTCTCTTCCCATAGCCCTGTATCAATACCAAGCTAATCCCACTGCCCCGCTCTCTCCCCATAGCCTTGTATCAATCCCAAACTAATCCCACTGCCCCGCTCTCTCCCCATAGCCCTGTTTCAATCCCCAAACTAATCCCACTGCCCCACTCTCTCCACATAGCCCTGTATCAATCCCAAACTAATCCCACTGCCCCGCTCTCTCCCCACAGCCCTGTATCAATCCCAAACTAATCCCACTGCCCCGCTCCCTCCCCATAGCCCTGTATCAATCCCAAACTAATCCCACTGCCCCGTTCTCTCCCCAGAGCCCAGTATCAATCCCAAACTAATCCCACTGCCCCGCTCTCTCCCCATAGCCCTGTATCAATCCCAAACTAATCCCACTGTCCCGCTCTCTCCCCATAGTCCTGTATCAATCCCAAACTAATCCCACTGCCCTGCTCCCTCCCCATAGCCCTGTATCAATCCCAAACTAATCCCACTGCCCCGCTCTCTCCCCATAGCCCTGTATCAATACCAAACTAATCCCACTGCCCCACTCTCTCCCCATAGCCCTGTATCAATACCAAACTAATCCCACTGCCCCGCTCTGGGGGCAGCAGAGCACTGGGGGAAATGAAAACCAGAGCATGCTAGGAAGGGACAGAATGTATAAACATAAAGGTGAATCAGAAAGTGGGGTCAAAGCAGGCGAAAATGGTTAAAAAAATCAAATTTAAAAGCTCTTTATCTGAATGCACGCGGCATTCGTAACAAAATAGATGAGTTGACGACACAAATAGAGACAAGTGGGTCTGATCTGATAGCTATTATAGAGACGTGGTTGCAAGATGACCAAGGCTGGGAAGTGAATATTCAGGGGTTGTTGACAATTCGGAAGGACAGACAGAAAGGAAAAGGAGGTGGGGTAGCTCTGTTGATAAATGGTGAGATCGGTGCGTTAATGAGATACGATATTGGCTCAGAGGGTCAAGATGTTGAATCAGTTTGGGTGGAGATAAGGAATAATAAGGGGAAAAAGTTGCTGGTGGGTGTAGTCTATAGACCCCCTAACAGTAGCTACACTGTTGGACGGAGTATAAATCAAGAAATAATGGAGGCTTGTAAAAAAGGAACGTCAATAATCATGAGCGATTTTAACCTTCATATTGATTGCACAAAGCAAATTGGCCAGGGTAGCCTTGAGGAAGAGTTCATAGAGTGTATCCGGGATAGTTTCCTTGAACAGTACGTTACAGAACCAACGAGTGAGCAGGCTATCCTCGATCTGGTGTTGTGTAATGAGACAGGATTAATAAACGATCTCCTAGTAAAGGATCCTCTAGGAATGAGTGATCATAGCATGGTTGAATTTCAAGTTCAATTGGAGGGTGAGAGAGTTGGATCTCAAACTAGTGTCCTCAGCTTAAATAAAGGAGACTACAAAGGTATGAGGCAGAGTTGGCTAAAGTGGACTGGGAAAATATACTAAAGTATGGGACAGTTGATGAGCATGGCAGATATTTAAGGAGATATTTCATAACTCGCAACAAAAATATATCCCACTGAGAAGGAAAGGCTGTAAGAGAAGGGATAACTATCCGTGGCTAACTGAGGAAATAAGGGATGGTATCAAATTGAAAACAAGGGCATACAATGTGGCCAAGACCAGTGGGAGGCAAGGTGATTGGGAAACTTTTAAAAGCCAGCAAAGAATGACTACAAAAATAATAAAGAGAGGGAAGACTCACCAACTGCCGCTGGGCCTATTTATAGGCCTCCCCACACTGCTTCTCCGACTCTTTATTAAGATGGAGAGTGACGCAGTTAATTCAGAAACTAGGGTCCTGAACTTAAGGAAAGCTAACTTCGATGGCATGAGGCGTGAATTGGCTAGAATAGACTGGCAAATGATACTTAAAGGGTTGACGGTGGAAAAGCAATGGCAAACATTTAAAGATCACATGGATGAACTTCAACAATTGTACATCCCTGTCTGGAGTAAAAATAAAACAGGAAAGGTGGCTTAACCGTGGCTAACAAGGGAAATTAAGGATAGTGTTAGACCCAAGGAAGAGGCATATAAATTGGCCAAAAAAAGCAGCAAATCTGAGGACTGGGAGAAATTTAGAATTCAACAGAGGAGGACAAAGGGTTTGATTAGGAGGGGGAAAAAAGGGTACGAGAGGAAGCTTGCCGGGAACATAAAAACTGACTGCAAAAGCTTCTATAAATATGTGAAGAGAAAAAGATTAGTAAAGACAAACGTAGGCCCCTTGCAGTAAACAAGGAAATGGCAGACCAATTGAACAAATACTTTGGTTCTGTCTTCACGAAGGAAGACACAAATAACGTTCCAGATGTACTAGGGGACCAAGGGTCTCGAGAGAAGGGTGAACTGAAGGATATCCTTATTAGGCGGGAAATTGTGTTGGGGAAATTGATGGGATTGAAGGCCGATAAATCCCCGGGGCCTGATTGTCTGCATCCCAGAGTACTTAAGGAAGTGGCCCTAGAAATACTGGATGCATTGGTGATCATTTTCCAACAGTCTATCAACTCGGGATCAGTTCCTATGGACTGGAGGGTAGCTAATGTAACACCACTTTTTAAAAAAGGAGGGAGAGAGAAAACGGGTAATTATAGACCGGTTAGCCTGACATCAGTAGTGGGGAAAATGTTGGAATCAATTATTAAGGATGAAATAGCAGTGCATTTGGAAAGCAGTGACATGATAGTCAGCATGGATTTATGAAAGGGAAATCATGCTTGACAAATCTTCTTGAAATTTTTGAGGATGTAACTAGTAGAGTGGACAAGGGAGAACCAGTGGATGTGGTGTATTTGAACTTTCAAAAGGCCTTTGACAAGGTCCCACTTAAGAGATTGGTGTGCAAAATCAAAGCACATTGTATTGGGGGTAATGTACTGACGTGGATAGAGAATTGGTTGGCAGACAGGAAGCAGAGAGTCGGGATAAATGGGTCCTTTTCGGAATGGGAGGCAGTGACTAGTGGAGTGCCGTAGGGCTCAGTGCTGGGACCCCAGCTCTTTACAATATACATTCATGATTTGGATGAAGGAATTGAGTGTAATATCTCCAAGTTTGCAGATTACCCTAAACTGGGTGGCGGTGTGAGCTGTGAGGAGGATGCTAAGAGGCTACAGGGTGATTTGGACAGGTTAGGTGAGTGGGCAAATGCATGGCAGATGCAGTATAATGTGGATAAATGTGAGGTTATCCACTTTGGAGGCAATAACACGAAGGCAGAATATTATCTGAATGGCGGCAGATTAGGAAAAGGGGAGGTGCAATGAGACCTGGGTGTCATGGTTCATCAGTCATTGAAAGTTGACATGCAGGTACAGCAGGCGGTGAAGAAGGCAAATGGTATGTTGGCCTTCATAGCTAGGGGATTTGAGCATAGGAGCAGGGAGGTCTTACTGCAATTGTACAGGGCCTTGGTGAGGCCTCAACTGGAATGTTGTGTTCAGTTTTGGTCTCCTAATATGAGGAAGGATGTTCTTGCTATTGAGGGAGTGCAGCGAAGGTTCACCAGACTGATTGCAGGGATGGCTGGACTGACGTATGAGGAGAGACTGGATCAACTGGGCTTTTATACATTGGAGTTTAGAAGGATGAGAGAGGATCTCATAGAAACGTATAAAATTCTGACAGGACTGGACAGGTTCGATGCAGGAAGAATGTTCCCGATGTTGGGGAAGTCCAGAACCAGGGGACACAATCTTAGGATAAGGGGTAGGCCATTTAGGACCGAGATGAGGAGAAACTTCTTCACTCAGAGAGTTGTTAACCTGTGGAATTCCCTGCCGCAGAGAGTTGTTGATGCCGATTCATTGGATATATTCAAGAGGGAGTTAGATATGGCCCTTACGGCTAAAGGGATCAAGGGTATGGAGAGAAAGCAGGAAAGGGATACTGAGGTGAATGATCAGCCATGATCTTGTTGAATGGTGGTACAGGCTCGAAGGGCCGAATGGCCTACTCCTGCATCTATTTTCGATGTTTCTATGTTTCTAAGATAGATTATGAAAGCAAACTAGCACGCAATATAAAAACAGATAGTAAGAGTTTCTACAAAGTGGCTAAAATAAATGTTGGTCCCTTAGAGGATGAGACTGGGGAATTAAGCATGGGGAACAGGGAAATGGCAGAGACTTTGAACAAATGTGTTGTATCGGTCTTCACCACAGAAGACACTAAAAACATCCCAATAGGGGATAATCAAGGGGCTATTGAGAGGGAGGAACTTAATACAATCACGATCACTGAAGAAGTCATATTTGGTAAAATAATGGGACTAAAGGCGGACAAGTCCCCTGACTCAGATCTTTGGGTCTTAAAAGAAGTGGCTGCAGAGATGGTGGTTGCATTGGTTGTAATCTACCAACATTCCCTGGATTCTGGGGCGGTCCCAGAGGATTGCAAAACCACAAATGTAATGCACCTATTTATGTAATCCCCTCACCACAACCCTTCCCTTGTGCCTTTCTCATTTCAGACAGCCGAGAAATCCAGCCTGCCCAGCCAGTAGTTGACCAAGAAGAGGAAAAGGAGAGTGAAGAGGACAAAGAAACACCGTCACTCGATTTCACACCAGGTCCTCAAGGTCATCTTGCAAGGCCCCCACTGAAAGTCAGCAGCCTCCCACCAGCCATGCGGCAGCCATTGTGGTAGCACTGGGTTAGAGAAGCTACAAATCAAAGTTCACCAGTAGGTTTGCTGCATTCCATGTCGCAGAAACACCTTCATCTGACGGGTTTGGACAGGTTGGATGCAGGAAGAATGTTCCCAATGTTGGGGAAGTCCAGAACCAGGGGTCACAGTCTAAGGATAAGGGGTAAGCCATTTAGGACCGAGATAAGGAGAAACTTCTTCACCCAGAGAGTGGTGAACCTGTGGAATTCTCTACCACAGGAAGTAGTTGAGGCCAATTCACTAAATATATTCAAAAGGGAGTTAGATGAAGTCCTTACTACTCGGGGGATCAAGGGGTATGGCGTGAAAGCAGGAAGTGGGTACTGAAGTTTCATGTTAGCCATGAACTCGTTGAATGGCGGTGCAGGCTAGAAGGGCTGAATGGCCTGCTCCTGCACCTATTTTCTATGTTTCTATGTTTCTAAATAAACCAAACATTTGAGGAACTAAGACTAATGACTCAAGACACCGAGAATGAACGAAGAAAGCTACAACATACCCAAGAATATTTTATCATTCAACATCAAGAAAGTCTACGCATGCAAGCTCAGATTATCCAGCTTGCACAGCTCAGTCCACAAGACCAGAACCGTATCTTGCGAGAGCAAAGCTTACAACAAAAACGCACATCAGTGGAGAGTTGGTTACAACAAGAAGCCCAGACACTACAGCAATACAGACTGCGCTCTTATCATACTTTGGAGGTGGCAACATGCGGTGGCCCGGCCCGGAAATCGGCGTGGTCCCAGCCTGCAAGACCATCAGCAGGCCGGGGCCATTGGAGGGAGCAGCGTGCGGCGGTATACCACTGCAGGGAGCAGCGTGTGCTGCTTCAGGAGGGCAACGGCCACGAAGCCAGGTCGCTGGTTGCAGTGCGGGCAGGCACAGCAGGAGGGGCGAAGGAACGGCGAGAGTCCATCGAGGGAAGTGACCGGGGCCCAGGAGAGGCGGCAGCACGGGCCCAGCCCACACTGTGCGATATGTGAGCGCACTGGGTCCGTGCAGCAGAGCTGGTCTCCAGTCGTCCTGGTTAACCCTTGCCCCTGGACCAAGACCTCGCTCTGTCAAGCCCGTGTGGTGGCTGGTGTGCAACGGTCACCCCGCGTTAAAAAACTCCACCCACAGGCATCTTCCACCCTTCGGGATGTAGTTCGGGATCCGGAATATTAGGTCCTTCATTGAAACACCTGCGAACTCATCGCTTTTTTGGCGTGGAAGCAAGTCATCCTCGCTTTGAGGGACTGCCTATGATAATGATGATTCAAAAAAGGAGGCAGACAAAAAGCAGGAAACTATCGACCAGTTTGCCTAATATCTGTGGTTGGGAAAATGTTGGAGTCTGTTATTAAGGAAGCAGTAACAGGACATTTGGAAAAGCATAATTCAATCAAGCAGAGTCAGCATGGTTTTATGAAAGAAAAATCATGTTTGGCAAATTTGCTGGAATTCTTTGAGGATGTAACGAGCAGGGTGGATAAAGGGGAACTTGTGGATGTGGTGTGTTTGAATTTCCAGAAGGCATTCGATAAGGTGCCACATAAAAGGTTACTGTACAAGATAAAAGTTCATGGGGTTGGGGGTAATATATTAGCATGGATAGAGGATTGGCTACACAAAACAAAAGCAAAATACTGCGGAGGCTGGGATCTGGAGTAAAAACAGAAAATGCTGGAAATATCAGCGGGTCAGGCAGCATCTGTGGAGAGAGAAACAGAGTTAACGTTATTGACCTGAAACTTTAACTCTGCTTTCCTCTCCACAGATGCTGCCTGACCTGCTCAGATCTCCAGCATTTTCTGTTATGTAGCGGATTGGCTAACTAACAGAAAACAGAGAGTCGGGATAAATGGGTCATTCTCTGGTTGGCAAATAGTGACTAGTGGGGTGCCGCAGGGATCAGTGCTGGGACCTCAACTATTTACAATCTATATTAATGACTTGGATGAAGGGACCGAGTGCAATGTAACTAAGTTTGCTGACGATACAAAGATGGATGCGAAAGCAAGTTGTGAGGACACAAAAAATCTGCAAAGGGACATAGACAGGCTAAGTGAGTGGGCAAAATTTGGCAGATGGAGTATAATGTGGGAAAAATGAGGTTATCCACTTTGGCAGAAAAAATAGAAAAGCAAATTACAATTTAAACGGAGAAAAATTGTAAAGTGCTGCATTTCAGAGGGACCTGGTGTTCCTTGTGCATGAAACACAAAAGGTTAGTCTGCAGGTACAGCAAGTGATCAGGAAGGCAAGTGGAATGTTGGCCTTTATTGCAAGGGGGATGGAGTATAAAAACAGAGAAGTCCTGCTACAACTGTACAGGGTATTGGTGAGGCCACACCTGGAGTACTGCGTACAGTTTTGGTCTCCGTATTTAAGGAGGAATATACTGGCATTGGAGGCTGTTCAGAGAAGGTTAACTCGGTTGATTCTGGAGATGAGGGGGTTGACTGATAAAGATAGGTTGAGTAGGTTGGGCCTCTACTCATTGGAGTTCAGAAGAATGAGAGGTGATCTTATCGAAACATATAAGATAATGAGGGGGCTCGACAAGGTGGATGCAGAGAGGATGTTTCCACTCATAGGGTACACTAAGACTGGGGGGCACAGTCTCAGACTAAGGGGTCTCCCATTTAAAACTGAGATGAGGAAGAATTTCTTCTCTCAGAGGGTTGTAAATCTGTGGAATTCTCTGCCCCAGAGAGCTGTGGAGGCTGGGCCATTGAATATATTTAAGGTGGAGATGGACAGATTTTTGAGCGACAAGGGAGTCAAGGGTTATGGGGAGCGGGCGGGGAAGTGGAGTTGAGTCCATGATCAGATCAGCCATGTTCTTATTGAATGGCGGAGCAGGCTCGAGGGGCCGAATGGCCGATTCCTGCTCATATTTCTTATGTTTTTATGTACTCTCCCCATAGCCCTGCATCAATCCCAAACTAATCCCACTGCCCCACTCTCTCCTCATAGCCCTGTATCAATCCCAAAATAATCCCACTGCCCCGCTCTCTCCCCATAGCCCTGTATCAATCCCAAATTTATCCCACTCTCCTCCTCTCTCCCCATAGCCCTGTATCAATCCCCAAACTAACCCCACTGCCCCGCTCTCTCCCCATAGCCCTGTATCAATCCCAAACTAATCCCACTGCCCCGCTCTCTCCCCATAGTCCTGTATCAATCCCAAGCTAATCCCACTGCCCCGCTCATTCCCCATAGCCCTGTATCAATCCCAAACTAATCCCACTGCCCCGCTCCCTCCCCATATAGCCATGTATCAATCCCAAACTAATACCACTGCCCCGCTCTCTCCCCATAATCCTGTATCAATCCCAAACTAATCCCACTGCCCCGCTCTCTCCCCATAGTCCTGTATCAATCCCAAACTAATCCCACTGCCCCACATTCTCTCCCCATAGCCCTGTATTTGGCTCTGCTTGAAAAATGAGTACAATGTATGCCTGCCCTTGAATACACTTCTGCCGACCTCTCCTGACTCTCTCGGTGATCATGTTAAATAGAGCATCCCCTGACACTGCCTCCCTGACCTGAGCAAAACGTTATTACCCGTTAACTTGCGAAAGTGTTTCATCATTCGAAAAAGGTCGGGTCCGCTGTGGGTCTCCCGTGCCAATGTGCCATCACCTCCCCAACCCCTTGGCCTCACCCTGGGGAATCTGTGCTCAGTCTGACGCTTGGTGGATTGAGGTTTATTTTGCCGAGCGCTGTATCTCAGCCGGGCTCGCTGATAGAGGAGCGTCAGGCTGGCGAGAGTCCCGGGGCGGGGGGGAGTGGGTGGATGTTGTGTGTTGTGGCTCTCTGCTGGCCCCGACTTTATTTTGTCTGCCCTGTTGCCACTGCACCTGCGTAATGGGGAGTTGCTGGCCAAGCCGGCAGCCCCCAGAGTGTCCGACACAATAGCAGAAGTGTAGCCCAGTCCGACTGCTGCCTTGCAGCTGCACACAGACATGTCAGTTATCCCAAGGTCGCGCTGGGGTGCGGGCGAGATAAGGGGGCCTGTTCCCAGGCTCGCAGGCAGCAACAGTCACCCGAAGCCTGCCTGGCAATCCGAGACAGACAGCAGGGTGAACGACCAGCAGACAGTCCCGTCCTGCTCGCAACGCATCCTAATCTTCAGTGCTCCGGGGGCTTGTTGTTTTCTGTTGTTGGTTGAGCGTTTATCTGTCGCTGGGAGTTATCGGGGAAAAAGCGGGCTTTGACCTTCGCGGAACCGCGGCCGATTGGCGTTCTGTGGAATCGGCGGCGCTCGATCAACATGCTATCTCTGCCCATCTCGCTGGCTATCTTCGTCTCGCTGGCTCCATTCAGGATGTCGCATTTCCTGCCAGCTTCCGACAGCCTCGTCGGCCCCACGCACAATTCCTCCGCTGTGTCCGCTGTCAACAGGTAAAGACAAACAAGCCCGTTCCCCGGCCCCCCTCTCTCAATCTGCCCAGGTGAAGCATCATGCCACCGGGGACCTCCTCCTGGGCTCGGAGCTTGAGCCCAGCCAAAGGAAACCTCACTTCTGCCAAGCTGTGTCTTTTTTTCTGGTTTTGCCTGTTTGTGTCTCCCAGAGTTGCATCAGGACCAATCTGCAGTACAGAGGGACCTGGGGGTCCTTGTGCATGAAACACAAAAAGTTAGTCTGCAGGTACAGCAAGTGATCAGGAAGGCAAATGGAATGTTGGCCTTTATTGCAAGGGGGATGGAGTATAAAAGCAGAGAAGTCCTGCTGCAACTGTCCAGGGTATTGGTGAGGCCACATCTGGAGTACTGCGTACAGTTTTGATCTCCGTATTTAAGCAAGGATCTACTTGCTTTGGAGACAGTTCAGAGAAGGTTCACTCGGCTGATTCCGGGGATGAGGGGGTTGACTAATGAGGAAAGGTTGAGTAGGTTGGGCCTCTACTCATTGGAATTCAGAAGAATGAGAGGTGATCTGATTGAAATGTATAAGATTATGAGAGGGCTTGACAAGGTGGATGCAGAGAGGATATTTCCACTGATAGGGGAGACTAGAACTAGGGGGCATGGTCTCAGAATAAGGGGCCGCCCATTTAAAACTGAGATGAAGAGGAATTTCTTCTCTCAGAGGGTTGTAAATCTGTGGAATTCTCTACCCCAGAGAGCTGTGGAGGCTGGGACATTGAATATATTTAAGGTGGAGATAGACAGATTTTTGAGCGATAAGGGAGTCAAGGGTTATGGGGAGCGGGCGGGGAAGTGGAGCTGAGTCCATGATCGGATCAGCCATGATCGTATTGAATGGCGGAGCAGGCTCGAGGGAGGATGAGAGAGCACAATGGAGAACACGACACTGGCGATGTAGACAGCGAACAGATCTCGCGTTTCACCACCTCCGGACGTCCCAAAGTGCTTCACAGCCAATGAACTCAGGCTGTCCAGCCACTGCGGTAATATACAAATTTGTGCACAGCAAGCTCCCACAAGCAGCAATAGGATCATGAGCAGATAATCTGTTTTTTTTTAAACTGATGTTGGTTGAAGGATAACTGATGGCTCAGGACTCGGGGGAGAACTCCCCTGCTGTTCGACAACACAGTGCCCCGTGACCTTTTACATCCGCCTAAGAGGGCAGTCAGGTCATTGGTTTAACGTCACATCCCGAAGACGGATCCTTCAACAGTGCGAGGCTCTCTCAGTACTGCACTGGGTATGTCAGCCTGATTTTTGTGCACCAGTCTCGAGAGTGATAACTGAACCCATAACTTTGTTGTGCAGAGAGGAGAGTGCTACAGAGAGCTGTATCTAACCCCGTGCTGTACCTGCCCTGGGAGTGTTTGATGGGACAGTGTAGAGGGAGCTTTACTCTGTATCTAACCCCGTGCTGTACCTGCCCTGGGAGTGTTTGATGGGACAGTGTAGAGGGAGCTTTACTCTGTATCTAACCCCATGCTGTACTCTCAGTCTCACACAGTCTCTCACACTCACTCACCCACACTCGCTCACACCCTCTCTCTCTGTCACACTTACGCTCTGACTCACTCTCTCACACTCAGACTCTCAGATTCGCTCTCTCACACTCACCCTCACACTCACTCACCCTCGCACTAACTCTCTCACACTCAATCTCTCACACTCACTGTCAGATTCACTTTCTGACACTCGCTCTCACACTCACTCTCTCACACTCACTCTCTCACACTCACTCTCTCACACTCTGTCTCTCTCGCTCTCTGTCTCACATTCGCTCTCTCACACTCTCTTACACTCACTCTCTCGCTCTGTCTCACACACTCTCTCATACTCTCTCACACTCACTCTCTCACTCAGTCTCTCACACTCACTCTCTCACACTCACTCTCTCACACTCACTCTCTCACACTCACTCTCTCACACTCTGTCTCTCTCGCTCTCTGTCTCACATTCGCTCTCTCACACTCTCTTGCACTCACTCTCACACTCTCTCTCTCGCTCTGTCTCACACACTCTCTCATACTCTCTCACACTCACTCTCTCAAACCCAGTCTCACACTCTCACTCCCACACTCACTCTCTCATAAACTCTCACACTCAAACTCTCTCAATCTCTCTCACAATCTCTCTCACACTCACTCTCCTTTGCTCTGTCTCTCATACTCGCTCTCTCACACTCTCTCACACTCCCTCTCTCTCACTGTCTCTCACAGTCACTGTCTCCCACTCGCTCTCTCACACTTACACTCTCACATTCACTCTCACTCACTATCTCACTCACTCTCTCACACTCACTAATTCACACTCTCCAACACTCACTGTCTCACTCTCACTCTCACTTTCACACAATCACTCTCTCACACTCACTCTCACACTCTCTCTCGCTCTGCCTCTCACACAGACTCTCACATTCTGTCTCTCTCACTCTTCCTCTGTCTCACACTCACTCTCTCACACCCACTCTTTCACACTCACTCTCACACTCACTCTCTGTCACTCTGTCTCACACACTCACTCTCTCACACTCTCACACTAACTTTCTCTTGCTTTGTCTCTCTCACTCTCTCACACTCGCACTCTCACACTCAGTCTCTCATGCTCAGTCTCTCTCGCTCCGTCTCTCACACTCCGTCTCTCACACTCCGTCTCTCACACTCCGTCTCTCGCAGTCAGTCCCTCACACTCACTCTCTCACACACACCCTCACATGCACTCTCTCTTGCTCTGTCCCTCACACATACTCTCACACTCTAATTCTCACATATTCACTCTCACACACTCCCTTTCTCACACTCTGTATCTCACTCTGTCTCTCACACTCTGTCTCTCACACTCTCTCACCATCAATCACTCACCCTCACTCTGTCACCCTCACTCTGTCACCCTCATTCTCTCTCACATTCACTCTCACACGCTCTCTCTCATACTCTCTCTCTGTCACCCTCACTCTCACACTCACTCTCTTACACTCAATCTCTGATGCTCTATCTCTCACTCTGTCTATCCCACTGTCTCTCACACTCACTCTTTCACTCACACTCTCACACTCACTCTCACTCACTCACTCACTCACTCACTCACTCACTCACTCTCTCACTCACTCTCTCACCTCACTCTCTCACCTCACTCTCTCACCTCACTCTCTCACCTCACTCTCTCACCTCACTCTCTCACCTCACTCTCTCACACTCACCCTCTCACTCACTCTGTCTCTCACACTCACTCTCAAACTCTTATTCTCACACTCACTTTCTTTCGCTTTGTCTATCATGCTCTGGCTCTCACATTAACTGTCACACTCACTCTCTCACACTCGCTTTCTCACACTCGCTTTCTCACACTCGCTTTCTCACACTCATTCTCTCACACTCACTCTCCCATACTCAGTCTCGCATGCTCTGCCCCTCTCGCTCCGTCTCTCTCACTGTGTCTCTCTCACTCTCTCGCTCTGTCTCTCTCACTCTTTCTCTCACACTCTCTCTCACACTCTCTCTCACTCACTCACTCTCACACTCATTCGCTCACACTCACTCTCTCACACTCAGTCTCTCACACTCACTCTCACACTCTCTCTCAAACTCACTCGTTCACACTTATTCCCTCACATTCACTCTCACACTCATTCTCTCAAACTCACTCAAACTCACTCAAACTCACTCTCTCTCACTCTCTCTCACACCCAGTCGCATAGATTCGCTCTCTCTCACTGATTCTCTCACTGATTCTCTCACTCATTCTCACACTCACTCCCTCACACTCACTCCCTCACACTCACTCCCTCACACTCACTCCCTCACACTCACTCCCTCACACTCACTCCCTCACACTCACTCCCTCACACTCACTCCCTCACACTCACTCCCTCACACTCTCTCTCACTCTCTCTCTCACTCACTCCCTCACAGTCTCTCTGTCTCTCTCTCTCTCACTCTGTCTCTCTCGCTCTGTCTCGCTTGCTCTTTCTCTCACAATCTGTCTCTCACACTCAGCCTCTCTCTCTCTCACACTCAGTCTCTCACGCTCACTCTCACGCTCACTCTCTCACGCTCACTCTCACGCTCACTCTCTCACACTCACTCTCTCAGACTTGCTCTCTCACACATCTCACTCACTCCCTCACACTCTCTTTTCACTCACTCCCTCACACTCCATCTCTCAAACTCTCTCTCTCACTCTCTCTCTCTCTTGCTCTTTCTCTCTCGCTCTTTCTCTCACAATCTGTCTCACACACTCAGCCTTACTCTCTCCCCCAAACATTCACACTCTCACACACTGTCTCACACTCACCCTCCACTGATTCTCATTCGCTCTCTCTCTCACACTCACTCTCACACTCTCATTCTTACACTCACTTTCTTTTGCTCTGTCTATCACGCTCTGTCTCTCTCACTCCCTTTCTCACACTCCCTCTCTCACACTCTGTCTCTCTCCCTCACTCTGTCTCTCATCCTCACTCTCTCAGCCTCCCTCACACATCCTCACTCTCTCTCCCTCACTCACTCTCTCACACTCAGCCGCTCACACTCAGCTGCTCACGCTCAGTCTCTCACGCTCAGTCTCTCTCGCTCTGTCTCTCACGCTCCGTCTCTCACACTCTGTCTCTCACACTCTGTCTCTCACAGTCAGTCCCTCACACTCACCCTCTCACACTCACTCTCTCACACACTCTCTCTCTTGCTCTGTCCCTCACACTCACTCTCACACTCTAATTCTCACATATTCACTCTCACACACTCCCTTTCTCACACTTTGTCTCTCACACTGTTTCTCACCATCAATCACACCCTCACTCGCTCTCACACTCACTCTCATACTCTCTGTCACACTCACTCTCTTACACTCAATCTCTGATGCACTATCTCCCACTCTGTCTATCCCACTGTCTCTCACACTCACTCTCTCACTCACACTCTCACACTCACTCACCCTCATTCTCTCACACACATGCTCCCACACTCACTCTCTGACACTCACTCTCACACTCACTCTTTCACACTCAATCTCTGATGCTCTCTCTCGCTCACTCTGTCTATCCCACTCTGTCTCTCACATTCACTCTCTCACTCACTCCCTCACACTCAGTCTCTCAAGCTCTCTCTCTCACTATGTCTCTCTCTCTCGTGCTCTGTCTTTTTTGCTCTTTCTCCCACAATCTGTCTCACACACTCAGCCTCTCTCTCTCCCTCACACTCACGCTCTCACATTCACTCTCTCACACTCACCTTCACACTTATCCTCACACTCACCCTCACACTCACTTTCTCTCGCTCTGTCTCTCACACTGTCACACTCTTATTCTCACACTCACTTTGTTTTTCTTTGTCTATCATGCTCTGGCTCTCACATTCACTCTCACACACTCACTCTCACACTCGCTCTCACTTACTCTCACTCTCTCTCACACTCATTCGCTCACATTCACTCTCTCACACCCGGTCTCTCTCACTCACATTCTCACACTCACTCTCTCGCACTCTCTCTCACACTCACTCGCTCACACTTATTCCCTCACACTCATTCTCTCACACTCATTCTCTCACACTCATTCTCTCACAGTCACTCAAACTCACTCTCTCACTCTCTCTCACACCCAGTCGCGTAGATTCGCTCTCTCACACTCATTCTCTCATTCACTCTCTCACACTCACTCTCTCACACTCACTCTCTCACACTCACTCTCTCACACTCACTCTCTCACACTCGCTCTCTCACACTCACTCTCACTCACTCACTCTCTCTCACTCACTCCCTCACAGTCTCAAGCTCACTCTCTCTCACTCTGTCTCTCTCTCTCTTGCTCTGTCTTGCTTGCTCTTTCTCTCACAATCTGTCTCTCACATTCAGCCTCTCTCTCTCACACTCAGTCTCTCACACTCTCTCACGCTCACTCTCTCACGCTCACTCTCTAAAAATTCGTCTCTCACACACAGCCGCTCACACTCAGTCTATCATGCTCAGTCTCTCTCGCTATGTCTCTCACACTCAGTCCCTCACATTCACTCTCTCACACTCACTCTCTCACACTCACTCTCTCACACTCACTCTCTCACACTCACTCTCTCACACTCACTCTCTCACACTCACTCTCTCACACTCACTCTCACACTCACTCTCTCACACTCACTCTCTCACACTCACTCTCTCACACTCACTCTCTCTCACACTCTCTCTCACACTCTCTCTCTCACACTCTCTCACACTCATCCTCACACTCACTGTTGCTCTGTCCCTCACACTCACTCTCACACTCTCATTCTCACACTCACTTTCTTTCGCTATGTCTATCACACTCTTTCTCTCACACCCACTCTCTCACACTCTCTCTCTCACACCGTAGTCTCTCACACTCCCTTTCTCACATTCTATATCACTCGCTCTGTCTCTCAGACTCACTCTCTCACACTCACCCTCTCACACACTCTCTCTCATATTCTCTGTCACACTCACTATCACACTCACTCTGTTACACTCAATCTCTGATGCTCTATCTCTCACTCTGTCCATTCCACTGTCTCTCACACTCTCTCTCACTCACCCTCTCACACTCACTCTCTCAGACTCGCTCTCTCACACTCACACTCTCACCCTCACTCACACTCTCACACTCACTCTCTCACACTCACTCTCTCACACTCACTCTCTCACACTCACTCTCTCACACTCACTCTCTCACACTCACTCTCTCACACTCACACTCACACTCTCACTCACTCTCTACGTCACACTCTCACACTCTCACTCACTCTCTACGTCACACTCTCATACTCACTCTCTCACACTCTCTCTCACACTCCCTCACAATCACTCTCTGAGACTCACTCTCTCACACTTACTCTCTCAAGCTCACTATATCACTCTCCCTCTCATTCTGTCTCTCTAGCTCTATCTCTTTCACAATCTGTCTCTCTCACACACACACTCACTCTCTCACTCACTCGCTCTCTCACACAGTCTCTCACACTCAGTCTCTCTCACACAGTGACTCACACTCGCTCTCTCACACTCAGTCTCACACTCACTCTCACACGCTCACTCTCACACGCTCTGTCACACACACTCTCTGATACTCACTCTCTCACATTAACTCTCACACTCACGCTCTCACTCACTCTCTCACACTCTCTCACAATCATTCTCACACTCGCTCTCTCACACGCTCTCTCAGACTCGCTCTCTCACCCTCACTCTCCCACCCTCACACTCCATCTCTCAAACTCGCTCTCTCTCATTCTGTCTCTCTCTCTCTTGCTCTTTCTCTCACAATCTGTCTCACACTCACTCTCTCACACAATCTCTCATGCTCTCTCTCGCTCACTCTGTCTATCCCACTCTGTCTCTCACCTTCACTCGCTCACACTCACTCTCTCACACACTCTTTCAAACACTCTCTCACACTCAGTCTCTCAAACACACTCTCTTACACTCACTCTCTCACTCACTCCCTCACACTCACTCTCACTCACTTCCTCACAATCTCTCAAACTCACTCCCTCTCACTCTGTGTCTCTCTCTCTCTCTTGCTCTTTCTCTCACAATCTGTCTCACACACTCAGCCTCTCTCTCTCTCCCTCTCACTCAGTCTCTCACACCCACTGTCTCACGCTCACTCTCTCACACTCAGTCGCTCATTCCCAATCTCTCTCGCTCTGTCTCTCACAATCTGTTTCTCACACTCTGTGTCTCACACAGTCCCTCATATTCACTCTCTCACACTCACTCTCTCACACTCACTTTCTTTCACTCTGTCTATCACGCTCTGTCTCTCATACTCACTCTCTCACACTCACTCTCTCACACTCTCACTCACTTTATCTCGCTCTGTCTCTCACACTCACTCTCACACTCTCATTCTCATACTCACTTTCTTTCGCCCTGTCTATCATGCTCTGTCTCTCACATTCACTCTCTCACACTCACTCTCTCACACTCACTCTCTCACACTCTCTATCTCACACTCTCTCTCTCACACTCTCTCTCTCACACTCTCTCTCTCACACTCTCTCTCTCACACTCTCTCTCTCACACTCTCTCTCTCACACTCTCTCTCTCACACTCACTCTCTCAACTCATCCTCACACTCACTGTTGCTCTGTCCCTCACACTCATTCTCACACTCTCATTCTCACACTCACTTTCTTTCGCTCTGTCTATCACGCTCTTTCTCTCACACCCACTCTCTCACACTCTCTCTCACACCGTAGTCTCTCACACTCCCTTTCTCACATTCTACATCACTCGCTCTGTCTCTCAGACTCACTC
The DNA here is from genome assembly GCF_044704955.1 of Pristiophorus japonicus. Taxonomy (NCBI): domain Eukaryota; kingdom Metazoa; phylum Chordata; class Chondrichthyes; family Pristiophoridae; genus Pristiophorus; species Pristiophorus japonicus. Next base: position 18,433,302 of record NC_092003.1, read on the forward strand.
TCTCACACTCACCCTCTCACACACTCTCGCTCATATTCTCTGTCACACTCACTATCACACTCACTCTGTTACACTCAATCTCTGATGCTCCATCTCTCACTCTGTCCATTCCACTGTCTCTCACACTCACTCTCTCACTCACCCTCTCAGACTCGCTCTCTCACACTCACTCTCTCACCCTCACTCACACTCTCACACTCACTCTCTCACACTCACTCTCTCACACTCACTCTCTCACACTCACTCTCTCACACTCACTCTCTCACACTCACTCTCTCACACCCGCTCTCTCACACTCACTCTCTCACACCCGCTCTCACTCACTCTCTACGTCACACTCTCATACTCACTCTCTCACACTCTCTCTCTCACACTCACTCCCTCACAATCACTCTCTGAGACTCACTCTTTCACATTTACTCTCTCAAGCTCTCTATATCACTCTCCCTCTCATTCTGTCTCTCTAGCTCTATCTCTTTCACAATCTGTCTCTCTCACACACTCACACTCTCTCTCACTCACTCGCTCTCTCACACTCAGTCTCACACTCGCTCTCTCACACTCAGTCTCTCACACTCAGTCTATCTCACACAGTGACTCACACTCGCTCTCTCACACTCAGTCTCACACGCTCACTCTCACACGCTCTGTCACACACACTCTCTGATACTCACTCTCTCACATTAACTCTCACACTCACGCTCTCACTCACTCTCTCACACTCTCTCACAATCACTCTCACACTCGCTCTCTCACACGCTCTCTCAGACTCGCTCTCTCAGACTCGCTCTCTCACCCTCGCTCTCTCACCCTCGCTCTCTCACCCTCACTCTCTCACCCTCACTCTCTCACCCTCACTCTCTCACCCTCACTCTCTCACCCTCACACTCCCACCCTCACACTCCATCTCTCAAGCTCACTCTCTCTCATTCTGTCTCTCTCTCTCTTGCTCTTTCTCTCACAATCTGTCTCACACTCACTCTCTCACACTCACTCTCTCACACAATCTCTCATGCTCTCTCTCGCTCACTCTGTCTATCCCACTCTGTCTCTCACCTTCACTCGCTCACACTCACTCTCTCACACACTCTTTCAAACACTCTCTCACACTCAGTCTCTCAAACACACACTCTTACACTCACTCTCTCACTCACTCCCTCACACTCACTCTCACTCACTTCCTCACAATCTCTCAAACTCACTCCCTCTCACTCTGTGTCTCTCTCTCTCTCTTGCTCTTTCTCTCACAATCTGTCTCACACACTCAGCCTCTCTCTCTCTCCCTCTCACTCAGTCTCTCACGCCCACTGTCTCACGCTCACTCTCTCACACTCAGTCGCTCATTCCCAATCTCTCTCGCTCTGTCTCTCACAATCTGTTTCTCACACTCTGTGTCTCACACAGTCCCTCATATTCACTCTCTCACACTCACTCTCTCACACTCACTTTCTTTCGCTCTGTCTATCACGCTCTGTCTCTCATACTCACTCTCTCACACTCACTCTCTCACACTCTCACTCACTTTATCTCGCTCTGTCTCTCACACTCACTCTCACACTCTCATTCTCATACTCACTTTCTTTCGCCCTGTCTATCATGCTCTGTCTCTCACATTCACTCTCTCACACTCACTCTCTCACACTCACTCTCTCACACTCACTCTCTCACACTCTCTCTCTCACACTCTCTCTCTCACACTCTCTCTCTCACACTCTCTCTCTCACACTCTCTCTCTCACACTCTCTCTCTCACACTCTCTCTCTCACTCTCTCTCTCTCACTCTCTCTCTCACACTCTCTCTCTCACACTCTCTCTCTCACACTCTCTCTCTCACACTCACTCTCTCACACTCATCCTCACACTCACTGTTGCTCTG